>NC_052358.1:40140577-40142697 GCF_009727055.1 Benincasa hispida
CGAGATCGACTTGTTCCACAAAGTTCTCGCCAGCCCGTCTTTGACCGGACAGATGGGTCGTTGTGGATGAGCTGTTGGTGAACGGGGCGCTGTTGCCGTTTGAATATGAAGTTGTCGGGATAGAGAGAAGTTGTAGTAGGTTCATGAAGAGGGAGGGAGCGTTGCTCGCCTGGTGGGCGTTGGAGGGCTTACACCAAGGTCTGATGATAGGGAAGGTTTATGGGCTCAATATTTCATACGCTGGGACTCATGTTACTCTTTCTTTCCCTATCTTCTTTTTTCCTTCTTTTATTGGATCCTGGGTTCTGCGGCACATGTCATAAATCAATCGCAGGGTCTACTTTTGCTGCGGGAATCCCTGAGGAGCCATCTCAGAATTTTGATCGTGATGAGGGCGTGAACTGTTCTATGGCTCCCCCTACCCATCATTGCTACACTACCCACCGTACTTAGATAACTCTGAACGATCGACGCAGACAGACAAGGTATCGCCTCGCTATACTCCCCCCCAAAAGCTCTGACTTGCCCTGCGATCAACCTTCCACGTCAATAATGTCCGCGCATACAATGCCAGCACTGTAGGATCATCAATGATAGTGTTCCCTGGTGCATCAGGGTTGTCCCTCATCTGATAAAGTTCATTGATGTCCTTTGAGCTGAAGTGTACTGTCTCGCCCTTAAAAGCCACCGCATCCCTATTACCATGCAGACGCCCGCGATAAAAGTCTCGCACTACCTGAGGCACGATGACGGATGGGCACTGACAGAAAGTGTCCCACGCGTACTCTACAATGACACTCGTGATGAGATCAGGTAGTGGGGTCGGCGCAAGGTAGAAGCCCACCTCGATCGCATGTCATCATTCTCCTTTCTTTTAGATGTTCGCTTCTTGGCCGATGCAGGCTCGCTGCTCTCTGCTACATCTTTGCCTCTTGCTTGCGCAAAACGGGCTACTTTCCTTAGTCTCTTTTCCCGCTCCTTGCACTGTTCCTCTTTCTCGCATTCAGCGAGTTCTTTGCCCTTAATTTTGTATAAGCACTTCTTGTTGGCTTCACGCTTCCTTCTCTTCTCTTCATCAAGCAATCTTTCCTCTTCTTCCTTCTTCCTCATTTCTTCTTCTTCCACCTCTCTTTCTTCTCTCTCAAACTCTTCTTCAAACTGCTCAGAGGCCAGCAATATGCACTGATCCTCTTCGTGCTTTCGGATCCCCTCAAGTCGGGCAAGCTCGTTGTTGCTTTGCATTTCTTCAAATTCTAATCTTCTTCTTCTATTCCTTTCTGCGATGATGAGCTTGCTCCGCTCCATCTTTTCTTGCTTATCTTCTTCTTCTTCTTCTTTTCTTTTTCTTTCCTTCTCTTCTAGTGCTAGCATTAATTGTTGAGGGTCAATGCCAAACCCTTGCGGCGCATTCTCCCTGCGACGTCGCATTAGGGGGCTCCATCTGTTTCTTCACCTTCGTCCGTTGCACCCAATTGTGTTGCTTCAGGTTGCGGTGGCTCCATCAACTGCGCTGTTTCCCCCCTATCCTCCCTTATAGAGGTCGATTCTCCATCCTTCTCAGAACTTGCAACCCTCTGCTTTGCTTTCTCTTCTTCTCTCAGGCGCTTCTTCTCCTTCCGACGCAATTTTCTCTCTTCTTTCTCTCTTCTCCTCTTCTTCTTGGCCTTTTCATCTTTGTCATCATCCTTTTTCTTTTTGTTCTTTCTTGATTTGTGATGATGCGATGACTTTGCCTTTCCAGCCTTCTTACTCTTCTTCTTCTTCTTATCTTCCTTTTCAGCCTGTGCTGCCTTCTTCAATTTAGCTCTGGCTTTCTTCTCTGCCTCAGCTGCCTTCAACTCTTCCTTCTTGGCCTCTTCTGGCAGCACACCCCTCTGCAATCTCCTCCATCGCAATGTCAGGGGTTATTAACTCTATTTCTGCTTGTCTGGCCTCTTCAACTGTGATCTCAATTTCTTCTCTTTCAATGATCGCAATCTCCTTTTCTTCCATTTGTGGAGGTTAATAAAAAATTTCTGCAATGATGGTGGCCTTCGGAGTCTCCAGGACCAAGACACCATTCCCTTTATCTTTTTCTTCAGCCGCCACATCTTCCACCTCCACCACTCCATCCTTTATTA
>NC_052358.1:40143347-40150678 GCF_009727055.1 Benincasa hispida
GCATCGTTCCACCTCCAGCATTTATGGAATTTTCAAAAAAAGTGTCCTTTCATCTGCCAAGCCATAATTGCTTGGGAATACGAATCGATTGGACTTCTTCCCGAATTACCAGAAAAAATTTTCTTTAATATTTTATTCGAATGGACGCATTATAAGTATTAATGCATTGTGTTCAATAACGTAACTGTATCTTTGTAGAGGATGGGCAACAACGCATATATCCCCGCACCGCACCCCTTAACCAATGCATTTCTGGAGGATACCTCGACATAGTGCATTTGGCTGAGGACGGGCAAAGGACATATACGAGCGCAACACACCCCTCAACTTAATACAGTTGAGCTAGGTGATCACAATGCATTCCTAGTGAGCTTGGGATGCGTCCATTGTCATCTTGCTTTCTTGTTGTTCAATGTTTTATTTTTGTAACTTATGTTTTACACAGGTATTTTGTTTTTATTATTTTTATTATTTATTTTTTTTTATGACTCAATCATTAACAAATTAAAGCTCATACACTGACTACAGAAAACTCAAAGAATTAAAGGAAAGAGTGAATTAAATACACAGAAGTGACTGTAAAATGAAATTCGAAGTCAAAATTTGCATTAAATGAAGCATTAAAACTTAGTTCAGAAATCAAAGAAGGAATTCAGTAAAGCAGAATAAGTGTGGTATCGAGATATGGACCAAAAATTTGCGTTGTCTTTGATGTTCGCAATCCACATCTCCGCAGGCGGTCAGGCTTGCTTGCTTAATGTCTTCACAGACATTGTTCTTTCCTTGTTGATTCTGGGGCTTCAGAATTGCTAGACAGTGTTCCAGGTGTCCAACTTCTCAACTCAGAGACCAGCTGGCCCACTTGGATCTCCAGATTTCGTATAAAGGATGCTTGGGCTTGCATTACCGCATCATGATTGCCCTTGATTTTGGTGAAACGAAGGGTTCCCTCTGCTGCCCTCTTGATGGTTCATTGGCCCCCCTAGGTTGGGATTGCCACCCAAACCGAAGTTAGGATGACTCTTCCAGCCCGGATTGTAAGTGTTACTAAAGGGGGTTGTTTTGGATGGCACACACTTGCTGAAGATTCAATGGACATCCTTCAGCTCTGTAAGCCCCTCCATAGTTAACGCAACCAATTGCGGCCACTTGAGCGCACAAGAGGTTCACTCATTGTAGAGCAATGGCTCTGATTATTATTGATTGAGGATTAAGGTTCGGGCCATCTAGCGGCAAGTGTAGTCATGTTCCGCGGACAATGGTTTCATTCTTCTTCTTTCGTCCTGACTCTATACCAGTCATCAATCCAGTCATCCATGTTCCGTGAGATGCGGTCGAGGATGACCTTGGCCTCGGTGTATGTCTTATCCATTAAACCTTCTGCCGCGGAGGCATCAACAACAGCCAGCGTTGCTCTATTCAGGCCATTATAGAACGTTTCCATCAAGACGCAATCGGGAATCCCGATATGTGGGCAGTTTTTCACCAACCTTCTAAATCGCACCCAGGCGGTGCTCAGGGTCTCATTCTCTTTTTGTTCAAAGTTCATCACATCCTTCCGTCTTCTTACGTTGATAGTTGGCGGGAATAACTTCTTCATAAACCACTCAACCAATTGCCCCCATGACGTGATTTCATTGGGCTCTAGCGAATAAGCCCACTTCTTAGCCTCATCCCTCAAGGTGTAAGGGAATAGATATAACCTAATGTTTTCTAGAGTCACACCAGGTAGGGAGAAATTGCCGCACATCTCCACAAAGCTGGTCAGGTGGGCATGCAGGTCTTCACCTTGCAGACTCCCAAACTGCCCTGCGTTCTGAATCATTTGTAAAATGACCGGCTTGATCTCAAAGCGAGCATTCTCCTCAACAGTTGGCCTTGAGATTCCAGGCAAAAAATCGTATAGGTTGGGTGCCGCATAGTTTCGCATTGGGATGTTGCGAATGGTTACCAAGAATACAGGATCCTGGGCCAGTCGAACAACCCCTTGATTCACTTCTGGCACCGCATTATCGTTATTATTTGCCATGCTGGCTGCCTTTTTTTGTTGATTCCTGTTCCAGCATATCCTGGCGCAGAAGGTTCGCTCGATCTCAGGGTCAGCTACAAATTTCGGTTCAACACTAGAACTCATACACCATTAAGCCGCTCTCCATGTTAAACAGCCAGTACAATGAGATCTGTCCAGCAAAATACCAAAAACCACTCAAACAATAAACCGTTAACCAGTTTCCCCGGCAACGATGCCATAAACTTGTAACGCTCTTTATATATGTTTGATATTCAATGCTCATGCTGGTGCTATACTATTACTATTCATACGTTAATTAGGGATGCTTAGGTAGTATTCCCTGCATTGTCACAAGTTTCCTTACGACGGAACCAAGTGTAATTCCACCACAAGTTTCTCAGTGTGATCCGAGGTCGAACACGGGGAAGTTGTGCCGGTTATTGCGGTATGTTCATGGTATATGCGACCGGGTTTTTCAATTCTTTATAAAAGAGTGTACAATATGTAAATTATAGTAAAATAAAGGAAAACGGTAAAAATGCGATAAAACATGAAAATACAATAAACCTAAGCTAGATGTACAAGATACAGGATTTATATGCAAGATACTAGGATTAAGGCTAGCTGTGAAGGTTGTGCAAAGATGTGGGATGCGACGACAAGTCTTGTGGATAGATGAGAAGGAGAAAGATAAGTATTACAAACAATGCAAGTTCTTAATTGAATTAAAGGTACAAATACTGTCCTCTTGGCGTACACCTCTCAGTGATCGGCCGCGTTTCCCACATGTCTGTGGTGAAAACAGAGTTTAACGTAATGAACACAATGTTGCTTCCATGTCTGGAAGTACTACTCGCTTTAGTTAACACACTCTTCTGACCGTCTCTTGATAGATCAGAATGACATCTTCACTTCTACTTTCACAGGTGAAGATGCCGTCTAGCATGCTTTAGCTAAACGTATTTTATAACTTTAATACATATTAAGTTCTTGGTGATTCATATTTCTCATCAAGGGATTATGAAAACATCATGGAGAAAGTGACTAATAAGTGAACGGAAATAGACAGAGAATGGTAAATGAAATCTATCAAAACATTTAATATTTCTACCAAGTGTTTGATACATGATATGTGAATGAAGAGATAAAGAAAATATGGAATACAATGAGAGAGAGATGGAACAGATACAATCAGATGCCAATGTATTGGCACAGATTCAATGGAGATCTGCTTACCGGGTAGGATGATTTCGATGGCAAGAAGAGCTTCTTTCTCAGGCTTGCTTCACTGGTAGCAAGGGTCTCTGCCCAAAGCTTCAATCGGGTATATAGCAGGTCGGATCTGAGATTTACCTCTCGGCCTTATCGCGTTCTCTTCCTAGATTTCTTCCCTTCAGTACTTAGTTCAGCCTTTTGTCTCTAAAATCTTACAGCACTTAGCCCAGTATTCGATAGCATACTTTTTTTCTGAAATTGCTGGGGTATTTATAGGACCAGATCCTTTAACTCCGGCCTTGTGGTCCTCACTTGATGGTTATGGTAATTCCGCAGATGGAGGGATATTATTCCTTCTGTTATGCAATCAGACCATCAATTCCGCATAACCGTTAGTTATACACGTGTCTCAATCCTCCGCCCTCGCGTTGCTCAGTTGCATCTTTCGATCATAGGTTCGCATGCGGTGTTTGTTTTTATTACCGTATGCAGTTGAAGCAAAGCTCTGGACCGACTGTCGCATTGCGCCGTTACTGTGGTAATCGTCTCTTCATGGTCGATCGACGGGCGCAATGTTACAGAGATGCGTTGATTAATTTCTCATGAGCCTTGAGCACAAGCGGTGACTTGGTCTCCTGCAAAACAGAATAAAGTTTGGCTTGTCCTCCATGTTTTCGATGTTAGTGGGTGTAATTGCAAACATTTACAATTATTGTCATACTAGGTTAATTTTTCATACAATTGATGCATAATTACTAACTTTTGGTCGCAATATCTATATAAGGTGGCATAAATAACTTATATTTCTATAAGTTATCAGGAACCTAAATTAGATTTATACTTGGATCCAATTCAAGAAAACTTGAAGGCATAAAGAGGAGTGTCACACATCCCTGCACGCATCATTCATACTTGCACCCTATTTTTCCACTTTCCTCACACAATACACTCCTAAAGTCGCATCACGAGGAACACGTACAATAATATAATCCATAAGATAAAGTAGGAAACTCTTCCAATATACGCTTTTCATATGAGACATTAGATATGATATATAGATATTCCATATTATTCTTACGACCAGTCTCAATATGACAACCATTGCAACGTATATCTTTAAACCTAAGTAGATTTCTTTTGGTTGACTGGAGAACAATGTATTATCAATTGTAAATTTGGTTCCTTTAGAAAAAATGATGTTTGCTTTTCCAAACCCCTCAATTAGGTTTGCAAAACTTGATATTGTATTGACTTTTGCTTGCAACATTGTCAATTTTGAAAATATTTTCTACTTGTAAGTATTGTGTGCGTAGTTTCATTGTTTGTCAGACATATATCTTCTTTGCTCATTTTTTAATCACCCAACATATGAAAATGATCCATGTTTCTTCATCAAGATAAAATAATTACAATAAAAAAAACAACACTTGGAATATACAAAAGTTAACATTTTCTAAGAGAAAAGAAAACATAAAGATGGATAAAAAAAAACAATAACATTAAGTCTAGATATTTTCAAAGTCAAAAGAAACATTTGATGTTCCATCAACTGTATCAATTTTCTCTTTATGAGATTCAAAGAAATCTGCCACATTCAAATTTGTCATATGGAATGGGTCAAATTGTTGGGGTTGATACCCTAAATCTCGTAGGGTTCTATAGTTTGTAAACCTTGTATGAAAAAACTTGTACGTGATTAATAATATTTTATATTTTATTCACCTTGTCTATGAAATATATGATTTTTTAGTTGCATTAACCACAAACCAATAAACTAACATCCAAGGTTATCGTTGTAACTTAAACATGTATGGAGAGACATACAGGTGGATCATGTTTAAGTGATAATCTAAATGGTCTGTAGTATATGGACAAGGCTGGTACCTTATCTTCGTAACACTACGAGTATGGCCCGCTTCGTAGATGTTACAAATGTTGTAAAGTGCTACACATGATCTAATCTTGATCATTCATGTATTAGACATGCGAGTAGGGATATTCTATACAAAAGGTTTGTATAAGACCGGACCACGAAATTCTTAGTCTCATTATATAACGTCGTTCATAATAGAGACTTTCATTTCACTAGGATGACCATAAGTAACATGACCTTAATCCTGAGTGAGCTATGTACTCCTGCCTATGAGGGCGGTCCTTTGATTGTATGGGTGAGAGTGGCCAGATCGCCGACTCAACAAGTCTACCATTTTGGGGACTCGTCTGATTGGGGAGCTGGGAACTCAGTTACACAAGATGGAATTCACTCCCTTCCTGAAGTAGTGGTAAGTAGATAAATTACTCCCTTAAGGGCTAATTCCGGGTCTTGAACAATGTGACGTCACACCCTCTCCTGGCCCGAAAGAGGTTTAGTCATAGTGAGACTATGATCTATTGTTCATTAGAGAAATCAGTGGTACTTAAGGAGTTAGATGTAACTATAGAGGCAAAACGATAATTTGGCCCAGTTGTACTTACGAGCAATTTGTGAAGGGTCATCGTACTATTGATTGATTATATCTAATGGACACAAAAATATATCTGTAGTGCGAAGAGTGCAACTGCCAGTTTTTAGTGGAGCACCCGACAGTTAACGGATGGTGGATAATGTAATTAAAGAGTTTAATTAATTATTCACGTACCGTTAGAGCTTCAAGTTGCAGGTCCATATGGTCCCTTTGGTAGCTCAAAAGAATTTAATTGAGAATCAGTTTTTGAGTTAATTTGATTTTTTCAAATTAATAAGAGGAAATTGAATTATATATGATATAATTAAATTAATTAAATTATATATGATATAACTGATATAATGTATTTGATACATTATTGTTTACTTGGAAGAATAAATATTTGAATGTGATTCAAATATATTTTCTATGAATGAGATTCATAGTTGTTAATTTTAATATAAATATGATTTATATTAAATGTCATAAAATAGAGAAAAATAACTATAGTTTATATTGTCTATAATGCAATATTAAAACTATAGATTATAAATATAATATGATAAGTTGGTTATCATATTTATTTAAATTATTTATTATTTTGGATAATTGATCCCTTTTTCTCTCTAACAATCTTAATGGGTGGTTAAGTGGTTTTTGTAGCAAATGAAATAAATAAAAATGATATTCTTTTTCCCTAATGAGAATCTACATGAAATAACAGAGACTATAAGAAAGACTTTTTGTCTACACGATTGAGAAGCTTTTGCTATACGATAGTTCCTCTTCAATCATCTTCCTCCTCCAAACTCACAAACTCCCTCCTAACCAAAATAGTCAGAGCCCATTACTCTTGAGTTCTCACCCTGAGAATACCAAAGATACCAAGTGGTAGTGTTTTCATCCTTTTCTGTTTGTGACTTACTTGAAAAGGGTCTTCAAGTTCATGTTGCTATTTGTTCGAGGTTCGTGATAGTTCGAAGGGCTTATGCGAAGAAGTGTTCTTCAAAGATATAATCTCTTGAACCTTTTTTTAGTTTAAAAGTATGCTATAATTTTACTTAGAATGCATAATCTGTATGTTTACTGTAAATTTGTGTTTTCAATCAAAATGGGATTTGGACGATCCACTTTCGCTCATGGATTTCTTGTAAATAAGTTCCTTCAATTGGTATCAGAGCCAGGTTGTAGTTCTGATTCCAAATTCCATTTTTGTATTGAAATCGTTTACAGTTTTGGTGGGTTTTAAGTTCTGCATTGTGTTTAAATGTTAAATGTATGTGGATGGTTCTTGATGGATGCTTCAGGGTAGTAATCTTTATTTTGGCTTTCTGGTTAAATTACAAAAGTTAATTTGTAAGGGCCGCTGCGTTTTTTAGCATTAATCTTGCAATCGAGTATGTATTCATTTTATTTTTGAGTCGTTCGTGAAGCTTCAGAAGTGAAGGTTGCAGTGCATTTCAATGAAGAAAATGAAACGGTGGTCGCATCGTGTAGCTAGAGCTAAACGATCGCTTAGATTTTGCTATGCATTCATGTAGAGTTTTTTACACGATCGTGTAGCATCTGTTAAATGATCGCATAGCTAATGCTATGCGATAGTGTAGAGTTGTCTACTCGATCATGTTGCGTTGGTTGCATGATCGCGTAGGTGCTCGAGG
>NC_052358.1:40151059-40244873 GCF_009727055.1 Benincasa hispida
GAGTAACAATCGCGTGGTATACGATTACTCAACGCAAGGCATACGTGCAAAACGATTCATGTAGACTATCATGCTCATCTCATAGTCAGTAGTTACATGATTGCATAGTATACGATTACTCGACTCACACTACTCGAGTCGTGTAGGATCTTATGCTCCTTATTTTCAAGTCCTTGTGCTAAAACCTTCTTCTTATGCGTATAGTCTTTAAGTCTATCTTCTATCGTGAAGTTGTGTTGGCCTAATCCTAATCCAGTAATCATACCGCTACACAAAAGCACGATTGCATACGAAATTCCTTTGCTCATTTCTTTGACACGATGTTAGAGCGTGTTCAAATGCTCATCTGCATAGTCCAAGCTACGTGGAAGGTCTGAGCAGATGAATCAGAAGTATGCAGATTTTAGAAAATTTTTTATGCAAAAACGCGACTCCTATATGTTCAGTGAAGCAAGAATATTATAAAATTCTCCAGATGAATCGTGATTTTCCCAACCCTCGAGATAAAGAGTTAGTTGTTGAAAAGAAGCCTGCTCGTAGTTGGATGTTTCGGTATGCGACGACGCCTGTAGGAGAAGTCTTATAGCTCACACAACGAGACAAGTAAAGGCATGTTTTTAGTGCAACCAACGTTAGTATAAACCAAAAAAGAACAGAACTATATAGAACTCGTCATGAGGATAACTCCTTCTTGATTTATTTATGGGGTTTAAAGTTAGAAACTGCACACTACCGGTAGGGTGGGTAGCGGCATTGACACCGACATGTGAGGGGCCAAGAGTACACAAACGTAGACCAAGGGGTTCTACTTGTTTCCAAACCAGAGGGTAGCTTCAACACCTCATGACCATGATAATAGTCTTCCATGAAGTCCGGTATATTTCAAAGTATGCATGCAAATTTGATGAAAGTCTGTTAAAGAGTTTAATAAGACTTGAATCAAAGTTGTTTAATCATTAAAAGCAAGTGTTGTTTTTTGAGCAAATTAAACAAAACACTTAGATAAAATCAGTAGCCGGATTTTCTAAGTTAATGAACCCTAGGTAGAACATTCATTGGGAGGAAAATGAAGTATACGATACTTCACTTTCACCTCTACACGTATCTTCCTAAATTTTCCCATCGTGAGATCTATCCTTGGCCTCGAGGCACCATAGGTGTCCCCCTAAGGGTGGCATTTGGGTAGGTCAATACCAAGGTGAATGGAAAGAGTGTTCATAGTAAGTGGGAACAAGACGTGTGACAACATATCCTTTGGTCTCTCTCATTAAGTTAGATAATGTTTTATGCATTGCCTCGTGGCATCATGGGTGTCCCTCTAAAGGATGATAGTTTTGTATAACTCTTTATTTGATCTCAAGAAATGGATAGGGTTACTTTAGTCTCTAGTCCTAATTGATTTTTCCCTAAGGTTGGCTTATTAGGGCAGGACTCTAAGACCTAAAATGAGGGGTTACACTTACACAAAATTGTTAAGGATGTTAAAAAATTCTTGATCGAAAAATGGTGACTATTAGATTCAGATACAAGGAGCTATTTCTGTTTAATGATTGAGAATGTCTCATTTTAGTGAAGGGGCACTTGATCACCCTATGGTGGCTTTTGTCCTACCTCACTGAAGCATCATTGCAAAATAGATGTCACTTAGGTACATTAGACTATTTTGCTAAAACTTGATTGGTTTTCTAAAAGTGGTTTATTGTAAGTATACTTAATTAAGTTTGTTCATTTTTTAGCAATTTAATTATAGCTACTGCAACCTTAAGTTTGCTTGTTGTCGATAAACTAACTGGCGAGAATTATACTAGTTGGAAAAATACAATAAACACGATTTTAATCATCGATGATCTCTGTTTTGTCCTCACGGAGGACTTTCCTCCTATTTCAGCTCCTACTACTCCTCGAAATGTTCAAGAAGCATACGAGTGATGGACACGGGCGAACAAGAAGGCCCGAGCGTACATCTTTGCCATCCTTAACGAAGTTTTGGCCAAGAAGCATGAGCCCATGGTCACTGCACGCGAGATCATGGAGTACCTATGGGGGATGTTCGGACAACCGTCTGCATAGCGTAGGTACGATTCTCTAAAGTACATATTTAATTCACGGATGAAAGAAGGGTCATCTGTTTGGGAACACATTCTCAATATGATGATCCACTTCAACGTGGCTGAGATGAACAGGTCCAGCATCGATGAGGCCAGCCAGGTTAGCATTATTTTGGAATCCATTCCAAATAACTTCCTTCACTTTCGTACCAATGCTGTTCTGAACAGAATTGACTACAACCTTAAAACTTTACTCAACGAGCTACAAACTTTTCAATCGTTGTTGAAAAACAAGGAGAAGAAGGGTGAAACAAATGTTTCTCCGTCATCTAAAAAGTTCCACAAAGGTTCGACCTCTGGAACTAAGTCTGCATCTTCTTCTTCTGGCACCAAAAAGGGGAAGAAAAAGAATGGTGGTCAGGGGAAAGCACCTGTTAACCCACAACCTACTGCTCCAAGGAGTAGACCACCAGTGAGGATTAACAAGGGAAAATATTTCCATTGCAACCAGGATGAGCACTGGAAGAGGAACTGTGCCAGATATTTGGTAAAAAAAGAAGGACAAACAACGTAAATATGATTTGCTTGTATTGGAGACTTGTTTAATAGAGAATGATGATTCTACCTGGATTATTGACTCTGGAGCCACTAACCATATTTGTTCTTCATTTCAAAGAATTAGTTCCTAGTGGCAGCTTGGTACTGGTGAGATGACGATGCAAGTTGGAACCGTACATGTCGTCTTAGTTGTGGTAGTGGGAGGTCTCCGGTTAACTTTACAGAACAAATTTCTCATTTTGAATGATGTATTTGTTGTTCTTGATTTAAAAAGGAAATTAATGTCTGTAAAGTGTTTGTTGGAACGTAAATATCAACTTCGTTTTTCTTATAATAAAGTATTTATTACAAAGAATGGTGTTGATGTATATTCTACTCAACTGGAAAATAATTTGTATGTGCTAAGGGCGTTAGCAACAAATGCCCTCCATAACATAGAGATGTTTAAATTATCGTAACTCAAAATAAATGACCTAGAATTTCTCCTAAGGAAAATGCCCAACTTTGCCATCTAAGATTAGGATACATTAATCTCAATAGGATTGAGAGGTTGGTGAAGAATGGAATTCTAAGCGAGTTAGAAGAAAATTCTTTACCTGTGTGTGAGTCATGCTTTGAAGGCAAAATGACTAAAAGGCCTTTTACTGGAAAAATTCATAGGGCCAAAGAACCTCTAGAGCTAGTGCATTTAGACCTTTGTAGTCCGATGAATGTGCGAGCCAGGGGAGGTTATGAATATTTCATCACTTTCACTGATGATTATTCTAGGTATGTGTACAATTATTTAATGCAACAGAAGTCTGGGTCTTTTGAAAAGTTCAAAGAATTCAAGGCTGAAGTTGAAAATGCATTAAATAGAACGATTAAAACACTTCGATCTGATCGAGGTGGAGAGTTTTTGGATTCATCTTTCCAGAACTATTTGATAGAACATGAAATAGTTTCCCAACTCTCAACACCTGGTAAACCTAGCAGAATGATGTATTAGAGAGGAGAAATAGAACACTATTAGACATGGTTCAATCTATGATGAGTTACGCTTCCCTATTTGACTGGTTTTGGGGTTATGCAGTAGAGACTGCAGCTTATATCCTGAACTGCGTTCCTTCCAAGAGTGTTGCCAAAATACCTTTGGAGTTATGTAATGATCGTAAAGCTAGTTTATGTCATTTTAAAATCTGAGGTTGCCCAGCACATGTGCTTGTGGCTAATCCTAAGAAATTGGAACCATGTTCGTGGTTATGCCTATTTGTAAGCTACCCCAAGGGAACGAGAGGTGGTTATTTCTATGATTCAAAAGAAAACAAAGTATTTGTATCGACAAATGCTACTTTTCTTAAGGAAGACCACATAAGGGAGCACATGCCCAGAAGTAAAATCGTGTTGAATGAGCTTTCCAAAGAAGTTACTGAATCTTCAAAAAGAGTTGGTGAAGAGCCTATTACCTTAACAAGAGTTGTTGAAGTAGGTTCATCTAATAGGTCAAATCCACCCCAAGTGTTGAGAAAACCTCGACATAGTGGAAGGGTTGCGAACCCACATATTTGCTATATGGGTTTAACTGAAATCCTAGCTATGATAGCTGATGGCGAGGTGGACGATCTATTATCTTATAAGAAAGCAATGGAGAATGTTGACAAAGATGAATGGATCAAAGCCATGGATCTCAAAATGGAGTCTATGTACTTCAATTCAGTTTGGGATCTTGTAGATCAACCTTATGGGGTTAAACCTATAGGTTGTAAATACATCTACAAGAGAAAATAGGGTGCTGATGGGAAGGTGTAAACCTTTAAGGCTAGACTGGTGGCAAAGGGTTATACCTAGGTAGAGGGAGTCGACTATGAGGAGACTTTCTCGCCTGTTGCCATGCTGAAGTCTATTCGGATCCTTCTATCCATTGCCTCATATTATGACTATGAGATATGGCAAATGGATGTCAAGACTGCTTTTCTGAATGATAATTTTGAAGAGACCATTTATATGGTGCAGCTCGAGGGATTCATAGTCCAAAGTCAAGAACAAAAGGTTTACAAGCTTAATCGACCCATTTATGGACTGAAACATGCATCTCGATCTTAGAATATAAGGTTTGATACTACGATCAAATCTTGTGGCTTTGATCAAAATGTTGATAAGCCTCGTGTCTACATGAAGATCATCAACAATTCAGTAGTTTTCCTAGTGTTGTATGTAGATGATATCTTACCATTGAGAATGATGTAGATTTACTGACTACAGTTAAGAACTGGCTAGCAGCCCAATTCCAAATGAAATATTTGGGAGGCTCAATTTGTTCTGTATTCAGATCTATTAAGATCATAAGAATAAAATGCTAGCACTATCTCAGGCATCATATATAGACAAGATGTTAATCAAGTATTTGATGCAGAACTCCAGGAGAGGCTTTTTTCCTTTCGGGCACGGAGTTACTTTGTTTAAGGAACAGTGTCTTAATATACCTCAAGAGGTTGAGAATATGAGATGGGTCCCCTATGCATCTACCATGGGCAGTTTGATTTATGTGATGTTATGTACTAGACTTGACATCTGCTATGCAATAGGGATAGTCAGTAGATATCAATCTAATCCAGGATATAATCACTAGACAACCGTTAAGAACATCCTCAAATATCTACGGAGAATGAGGGACTACATGCTTGTGTATGGTTCTAAGGATTTGATCCTTATAGGATATATAGACTCTGATTTTCAGACTAATAGAGATTCTCAGAAATCTACTTTAGGATCAGTGTTCACTTAACAAAGGGGTAATAGTATGGTGAAGAACCAAGCAGGGGTGCATCGTGGACTCCACCATAGAGCCGGGAATCAAAACCTCTTGAGGGAGGAAAGAGAGGCGAGGCCCAGATCATAGAGGCTGAGTATGTAGCGGCTTGTGAAGCTGCTAAGGAGGCCGTCTGGCTCAGAAAATTCTTGACTGATCTAGAAGTTGCTCCAGAAAAGTCAAAGCCCATCACACTTTATTGTGATAATAGTGGTGTTGTGGCTAATTCCAGTGAGCCTAAGAGTCATAAGCGCGGAAAGCACATAGAGCGAAAGTATCATCTCTTCCAAGAGATTATGCATCGAGAGGACGTGATTGTCAAGAAGATAGCTTTGGAGCACAATGTTGCTGATCGTTTACGAAGGTCTTCATGGCTAAAGTGTTTGAAGGTCAGCTGCAGAGTATGGGTCTATAGAATAGACCACGGTTGGACTAGGGCAAGTGAAAGATCTTGTACTGGACGTGTTATGCCCTAGTTTATTGTTTTGTGTACTTGTATTTTTTTATCTTGTACAACCCATTAGCTTTAGGACAAATGGGAGATTGTTGGGTTGATGCCCTAAATCTTGTAGGGTTCTATAGTTTGTAAACTTTGTATGAACAAACTTGTATGTGATTAATTGATATTTTATTCACTTTGTCTATGATATGTGATATTTTAGTTGCATTAACCACAAACCAATAAACTAACATCTAAGGTTATCATTGTAACTTAAACATGCATATATACAGGTGGATCGTGTTTGAGTGATAACCTAAATGGTCTATAGTATATGGATAAGGTTGGGTACCTTATCGTGGTAACACTACAAGTATGGTCCACTTTATAGATGTTAAAAATGTTGTAAAGTGCTACAAATGATCTGATCTTAATCATTCATGTATTAGACATGCGAGTAGGGATATTCTATACAAAGGAGTTTATATAAGACTGGACCATGAAATGCTTAGTTTCATTATATAATGCCGTTCATAATCGAGACTTTCATTTCACTAGGATGACCATAAGTAACATGACCTTAATCCTGAGTGAGTTGTGAACTCCTGCCTATGAGGGTGGTCCTTTGATTTGTATGGGTGAGAGTGGCCAGATTGTCGACTTAACAAGCCTACCATTTTGAGGATTCGTTTGATTGGGGAGTTGGGAACTTAGCTACACAAGATGGAATTCACTCCTTCCCCAAAGTAGGGATAAATTGCTCCCTTAAGGGCTAATTCAGAGTCTTCAACAATGTGGCGCTACACCCTCTCCTTGCCTGAGAGGGGTTTAATCATAGTGGGATTATGATTTATTGTTCATTAGAGGAATCAGTAGTACTTAAGAATTTAGATCGAACTACAGGCGCAAAACGGTAATTTGGCCCATGTTCGTTGCTATCGTGATTCGAGCTGGGAGTGTATTGTATAAAATGAATTGGAGAAATAAGTTCCAAGTATAATTGATGCGTTGATTCTTTGATGCGTTTATGTGTTTGTAACGTGTTGGGGTGTTAGAGATATGCAATCAGAATGCATAACACTCTTATTATTGACGTTCAAGTTTTCCTAAACAAGACCCAAGTATAAATACAATTTAGGTTCCTGGTAAGTCCAGGGACGAACTCAGGGATTCAGTTAAACTAACGCAGACCTTGCATTGTATCTATTGTAAGGGTTTTTCTAAATGTATGAAGAGAAATGTGTTATTTGCACTAAAGTGCTATGCTTATGTCAGAAGATACAAAAGAGTTGAGTAGTGAGTGATGGAACATACGAAAATGGGTTTTAATGTAAGTGATATGCGTTGGTCTAAGATGAGTGTATACAAACCAGAGTGTGATGTGGATGAGATGGGAGATTTACTTATCTTTGTTTATGCGTTAGACTTTATTTAACATTTCTCAATGTGAATAACATACAAAACCTATCTCTAGGATGCATGCGTCTAACACAGAATGCAATGAACACCAGTAAGTCTATCTCTAGATGTACTAGGCATCCTACTTGATGTTGGCTTATCTATTCTTTTGAATAATCTAAGCTAAGGATGCTTTCACCAATTGATCAAGTCGGCTTAAGCGTTTGAAATGAGATTTTGCATAAAGTAAAAATGCATTCAATATAAACAAGAAATAAACAATGGCAAGTGTGATGGATCAAATATATGAATTTATAAAGAAGCAAATTGTCTTTATTCAATCAAATGAAATGAAAGCGATAAATGAGATGAAAGAAACAGAGTCAAGCCATAGAGTACAATCTCTTGTATCTCTTTGGCTGAATTCTATCATGTACAATCACTTGTATAGGAAGTGGACGAAGTGTCTTTCTCAAGATTGGCTTCCTCCACTCCCTGACCGGCGGTGGTGGTGGTTCTCAACCCTTCTGATCATCTTGGCACCACAACACAGCTTTTAAAGAACTAAAATTACGACTATGTTATACAGAGAGTGAGAGTCTTGATAAATTTCTATGTTCTAACTGTAAACTCTAGAGGGGCTTTATCTATTTATAGGCGTTGGTCATGTTCACTTGGTGATGGGTAGCATTAAAGTCCATGCCCTAGTCAGCATTAAAGTCCATGCCCTGGTCAGCCGCCTGACTCTCGGAAGCTTTTCAGACGGCGCCTGCTGCAGGTGCCCATACTCGTAAGTGGTGATGTGACACAATCAGCCTGGATCAATGTATCTTCTCTGCGTTGAATTCCCTCTGACGCATGGCCCATGCGTTAGAACTTTTCCTGCAGCACTTCTTAATCATGCATTAGCATTAATCCTCATGTTGAAATCCTACAATACAATGCGTTAGCGCCGCAATATTTAGCAATAAAACTTCTTTTGCATGAGTTTGCTAATGTTTGAGTAATTCCATTCGTTTCTTCTAAAAATGAGGAGAATTTATCATTAAAAACCTTAGTTGTTCCAACTTAAGAGCAAAAATAACTTGTATTTCTACAAGTTATCAGCCCAGCTGTACTTACGAGCAATTTGTCAAGGGTCATCATACTGTTGATTTTATTATATCCAATGAACACATAAATATATCTGTAGTGCGAGAGTGCAGCTGCCAGTCTTTAGTGGAGTGCCCGATAATTAACGGATGGTGGATAATGTAATTAAAGAGTTTAATTAATTATTTACGTACCGTTAGAGCTTCAAGCTACAAGTCCATAAGGTCCCCTTGGTAGCTCAAGAGGATTTAATTGAGAATCAATTTTTGGGTTAATTTAAATTATTCAAATTAATAAGAGGGAATTATATATGATATAATTGATATAACGTATTTGATATATTATTGTTTAATTGGAGGAATAAAGATTTGAATGTGATTCAAATATATTTTCTTTGAATGAGATTCATAATTGTTAAATTTAATATAAATATGATTTATATTAAATGGTATAAAATAGAGAAAGAGAACTATATTTATATTGTATATGATGCAATATTAAAACTATAGATTACAAATATAATATGATAAGTTAGTTACATATTTATTTATATTATTTATTATTTTGGATAATTAATCTTTTTTTCTCTTTGACCACTTTAGTGGGTGGTTAAGTGGTTTTTGTGAAAAATGGAATAAATAAAAATAATATTTTTTCCTAGTGAGAATCTACACGAAATAACATAGACTATACGATAAACTCTGTATACACAATTGAGAAGTTTTTGCTATACAATAGTTCTTCTTCAATCATCTTCCTCCTCCAAACTCACAAACTCCCTCCTAACCAAAATAGTCAGAGCCCACCACTCCTGGGTTCTCACCCTGAGAATAACGAGGATACAGTGGTAGTGTCTTCATCCATTTTGGTTCGTGACTCACTTGAAGAGTGTCTTCAAGTTCTTGTTGCTGTTTGTTTGAGGTTCGTGATAGTTCAAGGGGTTTACGAGAAGAAGTATTCTTTAAAGGTATAATCTCTTGAACCCTTTTTCTAGTTTAAAAGCATGTTGTAATTTTACTTAGAATGCATAATCAATATGTTTACTGTAAATTTGTGTTTTCAATCAAAATTGGAGAACATCAAGTACAAGTATAACTTTACAACATATATTCTTATATACCATCAAATAAGAATATATAAGCAATATATAAGTACAAATTTACATGAAGTACAACTTTACCAAAAGTTTTCCATTTCCCATCTCAGAACATGTAAAAATGCCATGTCATGAACATAATTTAATGCTTATCTATATTCTTTCACTTTGAGGTTGGAGTTTTAAATTTTTGTTCGTATTTGTTACCCTAAAAAAACCATATGAATGTTGGATTTTGATATATGGTTGAACTTTGAGCAAGTTCAGCTCTTTGATGATGCGAGTGTAAGAACCTATTTGTATTTAGCCTACATACTAATTAAGTTTAGTCTTTAATGTTTAGATGTAGTTTCTATTTAGTATTTGTAACTTCAAAGTTGGTATATTTAATTTCTATTTTTTGAAATTTAATATCGAAAGAGTTTTGATATAATACTTTCGGAAGTGACACGTTTAGTTCCAATTTATTCAATTGAATTGACAGTAAGTTTTTTTTTAACAAAAATTACTTAATAGTGCAAAACTTTTTAGAGAGAAATACTTTAACTTTATATTTATGGTTATTAAAAAGCAACATCTACCAATTATACGAAGCAACCACCATTGTGGCAGATATTACCAGTTTTATACCTCCACACATTGTTGTACACTTTGGTGAATATTAATTTTAACTATTTAAATCAAGGATTAAAATGTCAACTTTTATAATATATTATTTATTATGCCAATATTGAAGTATCCATAACCAGAAGAGGTTTGAAATGATGATCATAAAGTTTAAAAGTGTAACACAAAAAAGTAATGACTCCTTAATTTAGCCTATATTCTGCCCTTTAAGAAAAACAAAAGATATAATTGAAAACACATGTTAAGATTTTTACTTTATCAAGTTCAAGGTATGATTTTTTTGCACTTTTATCTCGGCGGTATAAGGATAATCTCCTTGGTTAGCCTTTTCCTATTCTAAAATAGTTCCTCATGTGGGTTATTTGCGGAACACTCTAATGTAACATTGATCATTACTCCCGCACCGCACCGTTCACAAGATCCATGCACACAGCGTGCATGAGTGAGGAATGCTGCCACCGTGAATCTCAATCACCACGAACAAGTTGCAGAGTAGTAGAATGGACACCTAATCAATGCACAGAAAAACTCACTCTCAACCTTTTCATTATAACATGAATAAGGAACATATACAGCCTAGTGGCCCATGCCATGAAACTCATGACATGCCCAATTCTACGAAATTGGCGTTGGAACCCTCCATCAAGACTCCTCCTTGATGGATTACAACATGGCCCCAACTTGATTCCCCGAGCTTGCAAGGAAAGAACTCCATCAGGATTGTCCCTAAAGGAATGATCCTCTCTATGATTAAAGATTTTCCCCCACAAAGGAATGGCTTGGGACAATCTCTTTTTACAGGCGGGGAGAGGTGGTAGTTGGAGATTTGTGGAGGAGTGGACTAGTGGGATGTGTAACCACCCACTTTCCTATAATTTAGGAGCTCACTCTCCAATGGGTTGGTAACCACCCACTACCTAGCGTAACTACACACATCCCTATATTTAGGAGCCTACTCTCCTCTATTTTAGGTAATTGTCCACACCTCCGACAACTATCCACCCACCACTAACTTAGGTAATTACTCACATTTTGGGTTATTACCAACACGTCAACCACATGGATACCTACATGATCTTGGATATTTATCCCATATGACACAACTACCTATTTGTGCACCTCACATGATTGTTTAGTCCATCAAGCCAGTTGGCGCCAAGGACCGCATCTTCCGCGTACACCATGTGCATGTCATGCCTTGTCGCCCATCACTTTGCACGTGCCCATGACGGCCATATATCTGTCTGGCACTGTACAGGCCCAATGCCCTTCACCTTTGAATGTATTGTCGCTCGCTTAGGCTATGTTGTGTAGATGTTGATTTGTTTTGTGCGCCCCAGTAGAAGTTTACAGGATCTCGCACACTAACACCACACATGCCTACCGAGGCCTCATTGCCTTGCTCTTCACCTGTGTGCTGCCCCGTGTAGATGTCCTAGCACTCTTCCTCACAAGACTCCATCGACTATGCCGGTGCTCAAGTACTAAAGTCCTAACACAAAGCTTCTATCTATTTCAGGTTTTTATTCTGTTGAAGTCCAAGTTGAAAGTTGGTGATCCAACTACCATGGGCTTGACAGGGTGGTTAAGATAGAACCCATTATTTTAGCCTTCATATTGGGCTTTGCCCCATTATATTTAGAGCTGACAAGGAAAACAACAAATTTTAAAGTTTCATTTAGAAAAATGGAAAAAATTTTTCAAAATTATAAAAATAGCAAAACAAATTCATATAATAAAAAAATACTAATTAGTAAATGACAAAACCACACTAAAACAACCAAATTAAGTACAAATGAAAATGAAGAGATAGACTGCTTCAAAAATAACACGAATACTACAAATAACACTCTACCTAGACATTCTAGAACCATAAATACATAGTATCTAAACATTCCAGAAGCAAAATTAAAAATCACTCAATACGGTCTTTTATGCAAGGGAAGATGATGAGCAGTCGATAGGGGTCATTAGAAACTTATGGATGTATACAACAATAGACTTCTTCCAAGGTGAGAAAGAACAAAGTTGATTTTACCAGTAAAGTTTGTTGTTGGCAAGTGAATATGTTAAGGAATTGTAACTTCATGACGATGTGACCATTAGAAGTATGATTGTGTTTGACACCAAACCAAACTAGTTGTAGGGAGTCTTATCATCTTTATTCCAGGTGACCATTTTGCTCATTGGATCTTGAAAGCTAACTTTAAACAGTACGAGATCAGACTCATCAGATTCAGAATAAGTTAACATTTCAGGTGTTGGACAGCTTACTAGTATGTCGTTCTGTATTAAAATTTGAGAGTATTATCAGTATCTGCAAGTTCGATTATAGCTTTACAATCATTCCATGAATGGTAGAAATGTGGCATTTTTGCATGTGGCATTTTTGCTTGTATAATATAGTTCATGGATTTTGAAAACTTATGGTCTTGAAAACATTTTTCTTGAAGGGGCAGAGACTGAAAAACTCAAAATGCATATTCAAGATTTATTTTGCTCCTAATAATTTGTTTTCAGGTTTGATCTCTCTGGAAAGTGTCAAGCTGAAGAAAAAGAAACACAAGAGAACAGAAAGTCCCAGATTGGTAATTCTTTTGACATTTATTTCCAGCACTATTTGTTACATAAGTGTGCCATATTCAGATATTCCAATCTTGCAGACCACAACATATATATCTCCGGCCAAATCCCTCCCCTCTCGCCCAAATCCCTCTCGCTCTCGCTCATAAAGGCCAAATCCCCCCCCTCTCGACTCTCGCCCAAATCCCTCCCCTCTCGTTCACAAAGTCTCTCGCTCTTACTCTCGCTCATAAAGTCCTCTCGCTCTCGCTCGCTACTCTCGCCACTCTCACTCACACTCCACTCTCGCTCTCGCACATAAAGTCCCCTCTTCACTCTCGCTCATACCTCCACTCTCTCATAGTGTAGTGGTTTAATATTTGGTGATTGATCCTTGTTAACAAGAATTATTGGTACAGGAAGTTCACTTTGGGAAATTGATAGTCTTCGACACCATTATTGTCCTCCTGTTTCAAGGTATGCAGTTTAATATTGATCTAGAAACTTCTGTGACCCTTTATTTAAAGTTAAACACACGGTTTTTTTTGTTAAAATTATGAAAATGTAATTTTGTATTTGGTCAGGCTGTGCATACTACTGTTTACTTAACTTATTTATTTCAATCACTGATCTTTAAGTCATAGATGTTTGATAAATCTACAGGAACACAAACTTGCTGATTGGACTAAAGCAGAGGATCTGGCGAAGTCAGGAGCTAGAGCCGATGTGGAAGTAATAAGCTCGAGTACTCGAGGTTTTGTTGTAAGTATATTATAGTCAGTTCATGTGCTTTGTCCTGCTTGTGTTTGAAGTTAACTTTGGATTTATACCCTGGTTTGTGGGTTTCATACCATGTCCATATAGCATAGGTTTGTGGAGCTTACAAGATCAACAAACTTATAGCTTGTTAGACTAAACATAAGTTCGACTTCTTAACCATAGATTACATAAGCTGACTCATGAGCCAAACACCCCTTTTTTTGGAGTATGTTTTGATAGGTCCTATCCCACTTGGTCCAGCTTTTTCTCCTGAAGCTTCACCAACACCACAAGGTACTGTGGTATATTTTACTCTTAGCTTTGAGTTTGAAAATTTTGTGTTGATGTCCAAATGCTATGCTTTCTCGATTAGGTTCTGGCATCCCTCAACCCATCATCCGGGACCATACCGTCTTACAACTTCTATCTTCTAATGTTGGCATTGAGCTGTGTGGTTTTGAAAGAGGACACCATCAACAGCATAAGGAGCATGGAGGCATATTCATGGTGGCACCGGTTATGGAGGAGGAAACTATCAACAACATAAGAAGCATGGAGGCATACTTCATTGCTCTAGAAGCTCCAGTTCCAGCTCCATAAGTCTGGACATAAACCTTCTAATTTTCTAGTCCAAAACTTGTCTAAGCTACATGTAGGAGGTGGAGTTATGTTTTTAGTTCACAACTAAAAAATATCAATAATATGTTTTAATCTCCATCAGTGTTCAATTTTTTTATTTGATTAGGTGTGTAGTTCATGCTGCATCATCCATCTTTATAAAAAAAATTAAAATATTTAAGAAAAAATTGGTGGACTACTGTGCGTAGTTCATGTCTGTGTATACTAATAAAGTAGAGTTACTACCGTGAATTTTAGAAAGGAATGGACTAAATAATTTGGTGGTTATGGTTGTGTGTGTTCGTGTTATGTAATTTCTGGGTTGTGAGGTATAAAGTATTTTTATTATTACTGTCTTCATCTTTGTGTGTACATTTATTTTGTTTATTTGGTTACTTTTTTTTTAGGGGGAAAAAGAAGAACCTGGTGATGTGTCAGTTTTATTTACTGCACCCTTGACATCTCATTTTCTTTTGCTTTTAATGACATTATGCTTTTGTAATATACACATCTAGATGTGTATAAGAGACAGGAGTTACTACTGTGAATTTTAGAAAGGAATGGACTAAATAATTTGGTGGTTATGGTTGTGTGTGTTCGTGTTATGTAATTTCTGGGTTGTGAGGTATAAAGTATTTTTATTATTACTGTCTTCATCTTTGTGTGTGTACATTTATTTTGTTTATTTGGGGGAAAAAGAAGAACATGGTGATGTGTCAGTTTTATTTACTGCACCCTTGACATCTCATTTTCTTTTGCTTTTAATGACATTATGCTTTTAATGTCGGACTTTTAATGTCGGTTGCAATTTAATCACTAAAGACTTTTAATATCGGTTGCAACCGACATTAAAGACCTTCAATGTTGGTTGCAACTGACATTAAAGGCTGTGTTATTGAAGCCCTTTAATGTCAGTTGCCAATCAACACTAAAGCCCAAATTTCTTCTAGTGAAAATCTAGCAAAGATGATGGAATTCAAGAAAGAGTTGTTCAACCAACAATCGAAGACATGAGATTGCAAAGAATAAAATGAGATTTTGGGCTTTTAAATGAAGAAGATGAAGAAGATGAGATTTAGGGTTTTTTGTTATCTTCTTTTAATAAATAATAATAATTATGATGATAATAATAATAAGAATAAGAATATTAATAATAATAAACTGAAAAATATATATATATACACACCCACATATTTCAAATATTTAAATTTAATTTGCATTTATATGTTTCTTTTTAAGTACAACAAGCCATTTTTACATGTTTGTATATGAAAAATTGAAAACATCGAAAATATAAAGAAAAAAAACATCAAATTAATTTGATAACAATATGTATGAAATAATAATAAAAAAATATTTTATAAACAAATCAAAAGTTAGTTGGATATAATCAAATTTGATAATAAAAAATAAATTCAGATATAAATTGGAGAGAAAAAAATAAGTTTTTGTTTATTCTGTTTAAAAAAATCGATAAGTAGTTAGATATAATCTAATTTGATAAAAAATATATAAATTCAATATAATTCGGGGAGAAAAACCAAGAAGGGAATTTGTTTATTTATAATTACATTGTATTCCTAATTTTGTTTTCATAAGCTTCAACAATTACACTGTATTTATAAATCCATCAACCACAAAAACCTATGAAAAAACCTAACTGGTTCGTTGTAGAGGCATAGCAAAAACAACAAGATTGCAAAAGTGAATACTTATGTATTTGTCAAAAAGACAAATTAATAATATAATAATATAATTATATAATAATATGATAATATGTATAAAATATTCCGTAAAATCCTAATTAAAATAAAAAATTTAATTCGAATTTATAATAATAAAAAATGTATAAAATAATATAAAATCTAAAGATATATCATAAACTAAAATTCAAATGGTGATAAATAAATTAAATATTGATTAATTCTTACTATTTTCGAAAAGTGGTTAAATCAAAGCAAATAGCTAATTTGAATGGGAGAAAAATGAGGAAGAGATTGATTTATTTTAAATGAAGTAGTTATCAAGATCCAATTTTTATATTAAAAATAAATTTAAATTTCAAAAGAGAGAAAATGAGGAAGAGATTGGTTTATTTTAAATCAAATCCTACTATAAAGTTATAGCATAGCTTGTTAAAGAAACCACAGGAAAACCTAAATCGATGAAACATTTGTGGAAGTAACAAAAGTTGACAATGTATGGAGAACAATCCAACTGATTCTTGTGCAATCAACGCATGACCACTTTTTAGGAAGTGATATTTTTTTTCCCAAAACGTTAAAATAATATAAAAAATAGCATATACAATTAATTTATTAAAAATGGGAGAAATATATCGTTAATTCATTAAAAATGTATGTATATAATTATGAAAAACAATATAGAGATTTAAATAAAATATATTGATAAAAGAAGTTTTAATAATATATGGATATTTCATATATAAATTTGGTAGAAAAAATTTAGTACTATGATCTAAACAGCTAAACCTAACTTCAGGGACATTTTAAAGGGAGTTCATCAAGGGAAATCCATTAGTTTCTTTTAGAACCAGAGAATTCTATTAGTTTAATTCAAGATAAAAAGCTATAAGAAATGCTACAAAAAGGGTGTGCGGAGAAATTTGATGGTTTACTTAAAATTAAAAAATCTATAAGAATTGCTACAAAAAGAGAGTGCATCAAAGAAGAGATATAGGTTAGTTTAATTAAAGTAAAAGTCAGTATGATTAATAAATATACGTAATTTGTGTTTCTAATTCAAAACAAGTGCCAACGTAGATGCTTCGTGAAAGTAACTAAAGAACAAAGATAGCACTTATGAAAATTGGTTTTTGGGGTCAATACTGTTCAAGAAACCAATAATTGGTGACATATTGAACACCATAGAAAGGTATTTAACAATAGCAAAAACATGTGCATAGTTGACACTTCTTAAAGTATGTATCCTTAATGGTGAATGTGATAATGACACTTCTTCATAGAAGTATTATATATTGTTTAAAATACTAGTTCGAGATATGTGCGATGTACGTGACTTAAAATTTTTAACGGTGAATGTTTAGAGTAAAATCTAAATTGTAATCTAATAATTTTTTAACATAAGTTTTTTATCAAACATTCATTGAGTTTAATAAGTAAATATTTGACCTGGAGAGAATTAATTTAGAAATGTGTAAAAAATTATATATTTCTTGTTTAAGTTAATTGACCATGGATATGAAGATTTTTATTGTGTTGAAAGTTTTTTCCGACAATTTTAAAGGTAAATAATTTTTTTGAATGAATAAACTGATAATTGAATTTTAAATTTAAATAGTTGATGTGAAATTTAACAATATAATAGAGAAATTATATAAAAATATATGGATTAATATTTTTCATATATAAGATACATAGATAGATTGATAGATAAATGAATAAAATTAAAATATGATGCAAATAAAGTTTGTATTAAAAATTGATATAACACGGACATAATAACCTATTCCATTGTATTTTATTTAAATTGTCTATAATAATTATTTGATAAATGTGCCATAAATTCTAGGAAAATTATTTTAAATGATCAAATTATTGAAAATATTTACAACTAATAGCAAAATATCATAGTCTAGACTGTGATATTTTGTCCATGGTCTTTCAGGATGTTTTGTCCTAGGTCACCCAACATCGAATTGCTCCATTGCTTCAAACTAAGCACGCTTAACTTTGAAGTTTTTATAATTTAGTCACCAAAAAAGAAGGTGCACTTTGTTGTATAGGTAGTAACTTTTAATTCTTTTAAACCTTTTTTAACCATACTTTCATGTTCTCAGGATCTAACCATACTTTCATGTCCTCATGATCCCCCTCATTCGGATGTGATACTGGTTCATTCATGTACATTTTCTCTATTGTCCCTCCATATCTCCCATTCCCCTATTTTCTCTTTATTTTTTGCATCCAATGATTTTCTCCATCATCTCAACCTTCTTCTTTCTCTTTACAATATGAATAACAACTGAAATAAACATATCTTAAATGTAATTAAAAAAGGCAATAAAACATATCAATAATAATAAAACTCTACTTGCTTAATAATATACCAAAAGATGGACAAACATATGCCATAAAAACTCACACAACCTATATAAACAAAATTGTATATCAAAATATCATATTAACCTTTAAATTGCCCTTCAAATCCAAAATTTAAAAACCAAATGAATTACGTATCTTTATGTATATAAATGAAAAGCACAAATAATTATACCTTTTTAAGCATTATAACGGAATTTCGGGGATTGCATAAATATCAATGACGAGTAACATGCATATATTTGCAACCAAGATACAAAATAAAAATCTACAAACTATTATTATGGATAAATATGAAAGGGAAAAGGCGAGAGATTCCCCAATATAATCACTTATAATTATATCAAAATTTAAACAAAAATATAGGAGTTTAATCTAAAAAGAAACAGTCTTATTAAAAATCTACACTTTGATAAATAAAAACCAGTCAAATCAAACCCAAACTTAATCTTCATGACACGATCATAAATTTCAAATGATCGGTTAATAGTTTACTTTTTCAAAACTAACTAAATAAATAAATAAATCCAAGAAAATCCTCTAATCTATTCACACAAATTCGAAGACCCATAGAAATTGCGACGTTTGATGAAGAAAATTTGAATAAACCATGCTAATGGATGTTCAATAGTCATTCATCATGTTCATCATTAAAATTTTAAAAATTATGAAACTACGTGAAACAACCATTAAACTTTAAAAAATCTTGAACATAGGTTTGGGATCCGAAAAATTTTAATGAAGAAATCAACGTGCAACAGAACTAATTTTATGAAAGTTTTTGTTCATAAAAAATTTGCATCATGTTATAAAGAATGAATTATACTTGAAAAGTTTTAAAAGGAACGGGTTGAATGGTTTTATAATACAGGGGCATGAGGCTTTTACAAAAGAAAAAAAAACTTATTTGAAGAACAAAAAATGAGGCTTTTAAAAAAAATACATGAAGAGGAAAAAGAAAAAACTAAAGAGTAAAGGGAAAAAAAAAAAAAAAAAAGGAGAGAATTTTGAAAAGAAGTAAGGGAAAAATTATAGGATTGGTATGGCTATGGGCGAGTATGGCAGGCCGATAAACCGATATGACCGACCGAAACCGGTTGAAATAGGGTCGGTCGGTTGGAAATCCAACAAAATCGAGCGGGGTCGGTTTGAAAGGAACCGCCGATTATAGGTATTGATCGGACACCCAAGACCCAACCCGATCGACTTTTGAAAAAAAAAATTAAATTAAATTATTATTTAATATATAATGAAATTCCTTCACACTCGGCGTGCGCCTAGGGTTTCTTTTTTAGTTTTCCATTCGCTTCGGCGCTTCTTCACAGTTCACACTCGCCGTTCGAATCGTAGGCCAGGCACGTCGTCCACAGGTCTTCCTTCAACTTCCGTTCCTCTTCGTTGCTCCGCTCGTCTTCTCCTTGCTCTTCATCCACAGGTCTGCAACGCATTCGCAAGCACGCCTTCTTCCTTGCTCTTCGTCCACACTCCATAGGTCCGCAAGCTCCTTCCTTGCTTGTTTCCGTCCACAGGTCCACAGATTCGCAAGTTTCAGTTCTCTTCCTTGCTCGTTTTCGATTTTCAACCTGAGGTCCGTTTTTTATTTGCAACTGCAGGTCTGTTTTCATTATCGATTTGCAATACGTTTTGTAATGTATTCTAATTTTATAGAGATTGAACTAAAAATTGGAAGATTACCTAATAAATGTGAAAATGATGATAAATATATATATATTTAGCATAGAACTGATGTTTATGTAAAGCTGAAATCCTTCGAATTTTTGTGAATTGTGTGATACTGACGAGTTACAACGTTTGTCATGTTGTGGTTCAGCTACATGGCTTCAACGGATATGGAGTTTGATGGAACTGCAACTGATGCATCAAAAAATGAACGAGATGCAGAAGGAACGGATGCCAATACAAATATCATTGATGTTGATTCAGCAAATGAGACATAAGACATTCCAAATCCATCAAAAAGAAGGAAGGCGGTGAAAAAATCCATGGTTTGGGATCATTTTGAGAAGCTAAAAGTGATCCTAATGACTCTCATGCTCAATGTAAGTACTATGGAGTTATCTATGCATGTCATTCTAAACGTAATGGTACTGGGACTATGAAGAATCATTTAGAAAATTGTAAAAAATATCCTTACCAGAAAAAGAGATCCAACCCAATGACATTATCTTTCAAAACTAAAGCCAAAGACAATGTTGGGGATAATACGTCACACCTTGTATGTGAATCATATAGTTTAGAGAGTTGTCGGGAAGCGTTGGTGGAAATGGTAATTGTTGACGAATTGTCATTCAAGTTTGTGGAGGGTAAAGGATTTAAGAAATTTGTCGATAGATTAACATGTGCAAGTCAACCTAGATTTCTTGTTCCGTCTCGGTTTACTGTGGCTAAAGATGTGCTTAATTGTATGTTAATGAGAAAAAGCGTTTGAAAGACATGTTTGTGAATAGGAAGTATAGAGTTTCTCTCATTACGGATTGTTGGACATTGGGGCAAAATATAAATTACATGGTCCTTACTGCCCATCTTATAGATTCTAATTGGAGATTACATAAAAGAATACTTAGTTTTTGTCTAATTGAGAATCATAAAGGCGATATTATTGGTAAAACCATCGAAAAGAATTTGAAGGATTGGGCATTGAAAGGGTAATAACTTTGACTGTTGATAATGAAGCTCGAATGATACTGCCATTGCTTATCTTTTGAAAAGATTCAATAAGGGATTATTGTTTGGTGGAGAATTTCTGCATGTTCGTTGTTGTGCTCATATATTAAATCTCATATGTATGTGATGCCTTTTAAGAACATAATGATTGCATTGAAAAGATTCGATATGCTATACGATTTATAAGATCTTCTCCTGCACGTTTTTTGAAATTTAAAAAGTGCATTGAAATTGAAAAAATTTCTTGTAAGAGTTATGTGTGTCTTGATGTTCCCACTAGATAGAGCTCTACATATTTGATGCTTAAGGCAGCTGTAAAGTTTGAAAAGGCTTTTGATAGAATAGAAGATGAAGATGCTTCTTATAGACACGATTTGTCACCAAATAAGGAAGATTGGAAAAATGCTATGATGTTGATTAGGTTTTTAAAGGTCTTTTATGATGTGACATTGAAAATTTCAGGGTCTTTGTACACCACTTCGAATATGGTTTTTCATAAGATTACAGTGGCTTAGAATTGTATACATTTGAATGCTGGTAGTGCAAATACAATGCTAGTTGGAATGGCCAATAGCATGAAGGACAAATTTGAGAAGTATTGGGGGAACAATGAAAAAAATAAGCTGTTGTTGTATGTTGCTATTGTGTTAGATCCTCGAAAAATGCTAAGGTTTGTATCTTTTTGTCTTAAAAAAATTTTTGGGCCAGAGGTTACCAAATCTATGGGAAATGTAGTGGAACAATGTTGTAGACGTCTCATACTCAGGGTGGGAGTGGAGTGGTAGTACTTCTACTAATACACCAATTGTCCCAGCCTTGGAGGCTATGATTGATTGTGATCCAACTGAAAAGGTGGGCGAAGACTTTGTTTATGATACAATTGATCTTGATTTTGAAGGCGATGAGACTACATCTTTCGAACAAGGGTCAGAGATTGATATTTATTTGTTGGAAGCAAATGTTAAGAATGAAGGTGATTTTAACATACTTCGATGGTGGAAGAGGAACAGTCATCGGTTTGAGGTTCTTAGTCGTATGGCTAGAGATATTTTGGCAATTCCAGTATCTATTGTAGCGTCTGAGTCGGCTTTTAGTACAGGAAGACGTGTTGTTGATTCATCACGTTGTTCATTGGCTCCAAAAACAGTGGAGGCTCTCATTTGTACTCAAAATTGGCTAAATTCTGGTTCAATAGATCTTGAAGTTCAGCATGACATGGAAGAAGCTTCATTATTTGAAGAAGGTATTTATTCGTCATTTGTATTTTGTAGTTGTAACTTGTTAGATTAAAATTTTAATGAGGTTGTCTTTCTCTTCTTAATCTTAATTATATAGGATTAAGAGCGGTTATGGACAATGAAAAAGACATTCAAGACCTTCCAGATTTTGTAAAGTTGTCTGTTAACGATTAAGCATATATCATTTGATTTTATTGTAATTGGGTTGTATTGGATAATTGACTTATTGTAATTGGCTTGTATTTAAAATTGACTTTATGTTGTAATTTCTATTTTCTAGTTTGATTGTATTGTATGTGAATTGTGTAAACCCCGAACTCTAGGTTTCCTAGATAAACATGTTTAGCCAAAGGAATGTTATATTATATATATTTATTAAGTAGCAATTCATAGAAGGGAAGGAAAAACATATTAAATGAAGGGTGGCATGGCAGTTAACCCTTGAACTCTAGAGGTGGCAGGAAGTTTTTGGAAGAACTTCAAAAATATGGTTTGGGCAATTGACATGAGTAAATTTAGTGAAATCAGTGCCATTCGAAAACCGAGAGAATCTAGTTGCGATGTTGTCTTGCCAGAGGAAGACTGCACAAGGAGAAGAACAAAAAGTGAAGAAAGTACAGAGGAGGCAGAATCTTGGGTTAATCAGGGCTCGAGGTGAAGATTGGAAGTTCCAGACCAAACTATAAAAAATTTTTAGCTGAAATTTTAAGGTAAGAAATCTAACTCAATTCTAAACAAGTTTGTAGAAGGAAGTTTCTTGAAAAGAGCTCTCTAATCAATTGAACTAAATGACATGCAAAAATTGAAATGCCCTTTTCATTTACTTATTCAATGAAGGCATATTTGAGAAGAGTATTGTGTTAATCTTGGGGAGCAATCAAGATGCAAATGATTTATTATTGAGATTGTGTCAAAAATAAGAGTTGATGGAGAATAAATAATCCAAAGAAGTAATAAATTCAAAAAAAAAAAAAAATACTTGTATACATAATTGTATTGCAAGTAAGAAAATCTATTTTTTGAAATTAATAATAAGTTTAGATTATTTTATGTGAACTTATAAACCAACTCAACCCATAAAATTTTTGTTTATTTAAACTTAATCGAATATAAATGAATTGATAATTCAACTGAAACCGTATAGATTGGATTGAGTTGATCAAGTTTTTTATGTTCTTTTCTTTAACACTCCTACTTGAATTTAATTCACTCCAATTTGGTAGATTTCAAAAACACCAAAAGCATGAGAGGAAAAAAAAAAAATATTATATATCCTTTTGTTGNAACATGAATAGTTATGTAAATTCCATTACTCAGCCATCTCATATGCATCCCTCCAATTACAAGGATGTATATATATATATATATATAAAAGAAAAAAAAGAATAGGATCTAATAGAGGTAGTGAATATAGTGATAAATCTCTGAAAGATTTTTATGACTTAAGCGATATTATCCTCAACAAAATGACATAACTAAACATAAGAACAAAAAGTTAAAAGAAACGATGAATGTTGTGTTATTGAGTTTTGACATGAAAACATGTAAGTGGAAGTTGTTTTTTATTGTTTTATTCTTAACAAGGTTCCTCGTAAAAAACTAGATAAGATACAATATGAGCTTTGAAAAGGATATTCATCTAACCTAAGCTACTTGAGAGTGTACCAACATTTAAAAAGTAAACCTACAGTTGGATCTAAAACCTGAGAGATCGAGCTGTTTTCTATATATAAGCCATTAAGATGTATCAAGAATGATGAAAATTATATAAAACATACCTCATTCAGGAGGAAATGAATCATTTGCGATTTATTGGGCGCATGCTTGCTTCTAGCTCGGATTCTGACTTAGAGGGTTCAGTCATAATCCAACTTTGCCTTTTATGAGTTATTTCTATTTTTGTACTTTTGCAAATTGAAACTTTGTCTTAGATTCAAGTGGTTGTTTGTAGAATAAATACTAACATGATTTTCATAAATAGATACTTTAATTATCTCAAAAGTAATGGAGCCCTTTAATAGATTTGTCCCTACTTATACTTAAAAAAGATGCAAACCCCGATAAAAAATTGAGAAGAAATAAATTTAATTTTTAAAATCCAAATTGTTACTGAGTGAGGCTCAATTTTACGTCTAACATTGGCACAACTTTTCTGTCTACTCTGAGTTGTTTGCATTTGTGCTCTAATCTTTTGTATTGCTTCATTTGTAGTCCTCTATTTATAGATGTATCTCTATGTTTAAGCGACAACTCAATCTATGAGTATAGAGATGTTTGTTCTATGAACACGTTCCTATGATTAAGAGTCAGCTAGTATTTCACTCAGTAATGGGGTATCTGTATCTTGTCCCGCTACTTTTGATGTTATAATAAGAAATATGAAAAATAAATGGAAAATTGGTGTATATGGAAAAATTTCAGGATTAGTCTGGAGATCTAGCGAAAACGAAATTCAATAAGAATTTTAGCAAAATATGCATGCGCATGATGAGTGTTTTTTATATTCCCAATTTACCTTTGGTGGTGTCTGAAACATGCTTAATCTACATTTACACATGCAATATACTTGTAATATGAAGTTATGAGATTTAACTAATCTACATTTTCATATACAGTGTAATTGTGATGTGAAGTTATGAGATTGTATCCATTATTTTTCATGAGTCCGGATTATAACAAGAAATTGCATCTTCATAAATTTTTCTCCACCAATTTTCATAGGTTTTAGTAATTAACTAATATACATTTGCACTAAAGTAATTGTAATGTGAAGTTACAAAGATTTAACTAATCTACATTTACCTATATAATGTAATTGTAATGTGAAGTTACAAAGATTTATGTAATGCTTTTTAGAAAATAATTATTTTCTGTCAATTCACGTTTAATTGTGAAGTTTGTTTTTGTAATTTATTTTGGAAATAAGTTATGGGTTGGATGGAATCGAATTGTTGATTAATTTGTTAAAGTTTTGAAGTTTCTTCCTGATTTTTCTCCACCATAATTTATTCGAATCTTTTATTAAGAGATAATCTAACAATATATATCATTGTCATATAAAATATATTTATATGGTTGTTAATCCTGTATTTTCTTCCCAAATATTTATTTTAGTCTATCATCTATTTATTCTATTTTTTCTTCCCAAATATTTGTTTCAATCCTCTTATAAGATTTTTTTATTATCTTTATGTTTTTCCTATATATTTTTTTATAATATTATTTACACAATTTATACTTTTTAAAAATTTACATATATAATGTAATTTCATTTTGTGTTAGAAGTATTGTATTAGTAGTTATCGTATTTAAACCAATCTCTGACCCTTATTTAAAATTCTTAACATTTTTTGCAAACAAACTTTTCTACATTATTTATACTTAAAATGTAATAATGATATGAAACTAAGAATTTTGTTGCCTTTTATTTTTTTATTTTCAACTAAAATTATTATAATGATAAGAGCTAACACTGATTGGAATGAAATATATATAAACAAAATAGAAAACCTAAATCACATGAAATAACATAAAATAAGTTGACAAAAAACCCTAAATAACATAAAATATGTTATTAAATAACCTAAAATCCTATGTATAGATTATACATACACAAAATATAAAACCTGAATCACATAAAATAACATAAAATAAGTTAACAAAAAAAAACCCTAAATAACACAAAAATATGTCATTAAATAACGTAAAAAACCTATGTATAGATTATCAATAACATATTTCTAAAAAAAAAAATATTAAATAAGAAAAAAACTTAAATCTTATTTATCATCTTCTTTATTGTCACGGCCCCTCTCTTCAATCTCTCTCTCCCTCTTAGTCTCATACCTACATCTCCTTCGCTTAGCCCCTCAAATCCATCTCTCTATCGTACATCGTCGTCCATGTCGAGACTATGGCCAGTGTCCTCAAGTTGGTGTCGTTATGGAGAGTAGCACCAATAAGTCTCTTATTCACTCTCTTCTAAGGTCTCGTTTCCACAAAACCGTAACGCAAATGAAGTCGTTGACCCCGTGCCTTGTCGCTGCCGTTTATCAGTTACCATTGCAGTGTAGTTGTTAGAGGAGATAGACAAAGTGTTTTAATGAGTATCTGAGCCTAGTTTTGGTGTGTGTTGGCTTTCCAAAATCTCTAATTTGTTTTGGTTTGGAATTAGAGTTCTTTGCGATTTTCTTCTGTTCACGACTATGATGTGTGTTGTTGGGGCAATGGAAGTTTTTCAAATTCCTAACCTAAATTATTTAGTTATAATGTATTTGTGATTTTCTCTTTATTATTTTTTATTATTTAATTTCGTTTTGTTATTTTCACAATTCTGAAAACTTTTTAACATTGAAGTTTTCTATTTATCCAATCAGCCCAAAATAAATTCTACTTATGTCAATCATGTTGGTTTTTTTTTTTTTACTTATGTGAAGGCCCAATTTTAAAGCCCATGTGGCCATTGGGTTTTAACTTTTAAAACCTTCGACAGCCAGCAAAAAGAGGTATCACTCACAGACCGAGAAATAGTTTTGATGGCAAAGGAAACATTAGAAAAAATGGAGAAAAGAAGTCATTCCGAACAGTAATGTTTTCCGGCCTTTTTGGGGGTCGATTCATGGTCTGATGGAGTTAATATTTTGACAGTTTATTCTTAACACGTGATCTTCAATCTAGACGGTAGAGATTTCTTTTGGAGCTACGTACAATCAGATTAAAGTGGTAATTGTTTGCCACTTCAAGTGAGATTTTTTTAGTTTATTCTTCATTATTATTACCGTATGTTGCCGATATTATTAATCTTGAGATATATTTTGTGTATACCTCTAGTTGTGACTAGGAAGAACTTATTGTACTCATACTGATTATATTAGAGCTTTTTACTTTGGACCATGGTTTCTTACTCCTTGCATCGAGGAGGTTCTTCTACGTTAAGATCACTTATCGCTTGGACGTTCCAGTGAGAGCGAGAGCACCAGTTCACTTAGAGAGAACGAGATTATCTGGGGAGAAAAGTTCTTCAACTGGTACGTATCTCTTCTCTTTGTTGTTTATTGTTTAAAAACATGTCGGTAATTTGTAGTATAATGCATATCTTGTCTGTTAGATTTAAATGTTGAAATTCTCTCAGAATGTATTTGGAACGATCCGCTTCTGCTCAGATGTACTATTGTATAAGAGTTCCTTCATTGGAAATGATGTGGGGTATCTGACTGACATTAAGAAGTGGCTAGCTGCCAATTCTAAATGAAAGATTTGGGTGAGCCACAGTATGTTCTAGGGATCCAGATCGTTTGGGATCGTAAGAACTAGAGGTTAGTCTTGTCTTAGGCATTGTACATCGATCAAATGTTGAGAAGGTATAGGATGCAGGATTCCAAGAGGGGTTTGTTACCCTTCAGGCATGGAATCGTATTGTCTAAGGATCAATGTCCTAAGACACCTCAAGAGGTTAAGGAGATGAGACGGATTCTCTATGCTTCAGTTGTTGGAAGCTTAATTTATGCAATGTTGTGTACCAAACCCAACATTCGCTATGCAGTAGGGATTGTCAGTCGGTATCAGTCCAATTTAGGATTTGATCACTGGACGGTGGTCAAGACGATCCTCAAGTATCTTGGAGAACGATGGACTATATGCTTATGTATGGAGATAAGGATCTGATCCTTATAGGATATACAGACTCTGACTTTCAAACAAATAAAGATTCTCGCAAATCGAATCGGGTTCAATGTTCACTCTGAATGGAGGGGTTGTAGTGTGGTGAAGAATCAAGCAAGGATGCATCGCAGACTCCACTATGAAAACCGAATACGTAGCCGCTTGTGAAGCAGCTAAGGAGGCTATTTGGCTGAGGAAATTCCTTGCAGATTTGGAAGTTGTTCCAAATATGGATTTTTCTATCATTCTTTATTGTGATAACAGTGGGGCTATGGCAAATTCAAAGGAGCCTCGGAGTCATCGTCTAGGTATGCATATAGAACGAAAATACTACTTGATCAGGGAGATTGTTGATGCGTTGTAAATGTGATGTGATTATGGTGTATATTTACGGTGATGAATTATGCATTGCACATGCAAGTTTTCCTATTAAAACCCAAGTATAAATCTCACTAGGTTTCCTAGTAAGTCTAGGGTCGAATACAGGGACTACTGAGTTACTATGAGATAATAAATTTGATTCCTTTGCGGTGGCGAAAACAAATAAGTTGGATGGTGTTTTGTTTGAGTATATTTCCTAAGCAACAGATTCGAGTAAGGAGTTGATAAAATCGAGAATTACAATGAGTATGCAATGAACGGGTTGAGAAGGGATTTAACTAACACTTCCTAAGATTGCGTTCAAGTTATGGGACCATGCTACACATACACAATAGCATGTCATCTCCGAATGCAAATGCCATAATTCCTATTTCTAGGACGCATATGATGTATATGATAATGTCGATAAGACTTATGTCTCAGCCTCTATTCTTGTCTATGCAATGATGAATGATGCACACATACACAAGGTGACAGCATACTATCATATCCTATCTCTAGGGTGCATGCGATGTGTTAATAGAAACATAACATATTCCTAAGTTTCTATCTCTTGCTTATGCGGTTCTAATCTGACTCTCCCAAGCCTAGATTCTATCTTTAGACCACTCTCCTGAACATCTCTAAAGGGTAAATGATGTATAAAAAAAGATGATCACATAAAGTGAAGATTTTAGGTCATGCTAGCTAAGTACTTCTCAACCCATTCGAAAATTTAGCTACTCATGCGAAGTTGGAGAGATTGAACACAAGTTGAAATGAGATTTCCATTGTCTATAGATTAAATGCAGAATACAAAATAACAATAAAATTAGAGATAAAAAGCCCGGTAGCAAAATCTTGCTTCCAAGTGGCCTTTTACACTGTCTTTTCACTTCAACTCTTCTCAGATGAATATCCTTGCTTCTGCAAGTATTGGCCCTTTCTCCTTTTGTAGCGCTTCCCGACAGTCTTTTGAGCTGTCCGAGAATGATCTCTCGGCGTCTTCTTTTCTTCACTTGTCTTTGTCTTTTAAGTATGATTATGAACAGACTGACAGCTAACTATCTTGTATATGATCTCTATTCTATATGGCGAACTCCTTTAACGATGGTGGCCTTCGGTATTTATAGAGCTCAAGGTGAAGAAGCTTTTCTCTTTAATGATTGATGGGCGGTCATTAAATCTCCTACTCTAACGCGGCGATTAATGGTCACCAAAAGTTGAGTGTACTTGCTACAATGTGTTGTTAATGGCTTGTCACCTAAATTCAGATTCGACCATCATCAGCTTTCCGTCCCATCATGATTTATTATGCTTTCACCTTGATGTGCCGTCTTTATGCGGCCACCTTCTTGAGCAACTTCTCGCGATCGCATACGATCGCATGACTTTGCAATCACAATCTTTCAATGTGCGCAGACGCCTAATTCCTTGGATCACAATTTTACTTGCGCCAATGCATTTTTCCTGCACAAAAATAAGTAAATTAGCTGCTTTTATGTGATAGGCGCATGTGATCGCAATATTCTCAGTTTAACGCTCTTGGACATGATTTTGTATATTTTTACCGTCGCATTCCCTCATTATTTTACTTATTTGCGCTGTAATAACATGCATTTCTACCCGTTATCACACCCCCAAATTTAAAACAGTGCTTGTCCTCAAGCATAAACTAAAGATTTTCTTTAGAGAGTCAGCCGCCTTTTCCTTACCTAGATTTCTCGAGGTGCCTTATTCAAATTTTATGAATCAAAATCTTCTTAATTTCTATCATGGTCTTTTCCTAAAATATTTCTAATACTTAAGGACTGCAAGTTTAACCTTAAAAAAGACTTTACTTGTTTCCAGAACATCACATGATTTATTTCAAAACTTTATCCAACTGGGGTGTTTCCAAATGATTTTTATCCTTGCGCAGTTTAGATATTCTTATTGTGACCTTACGCCGATCCAAGTGCCTAGCCTTCGTTTTGGCTTGCCCCCACGGGTGTCATGCGAGCATTCAACTACGAGCAAGACGCTCTTTCTCAATCTAAACTCGTGTTCATTTTTCTTGGCAGCAGAGTTGCGATCACTTGATTTATGCGTTGATCACAATTCCTACCTTCGTTTTGGCTTGCCCCCATGGGTGTCATGCAGACATTCAACTACGAGTGGGATCCGATCTCAACGTTATAATAATTCTTTTTTTTTAAGTTGAAATATTCTCTAAAAGTAGCAAGGTGGAAAATGAATACTGGCACCCCCAAATTTATATGTAGCAATATGCTCATTGCTAATAGACTAAAATAAATCATGCGATGCTCTTAGGAAGTTTCGTAAAAATCATTTGAAAGAAAGCTGGTGGACCACTAACTTCTAGAAATATTTCATGAATTGACAGTCCTGAAATTAAGTTGATTCTAGTACACGCGATGAGAATTAAAGGCATGAATTTCATCATCGAAATCATAATTGGTACGAAAAAAATGTGGTGACTAAATAAAGTAATCAATTTTCAATGATTGCGCAAAACTAAAGAGGATGCGATGATAAAATTAGCAATGTTAAAAATGAGATGCGAGAGTGCAAAATTTGGAATAAAAAAGTCTAAGAAAGATACAACCCCCAAATTTGCTCTATTTCCCGCATCATCTCTGATCGTATCCTTCTTTGCAGCGGGTTGATTCCTCGATTGCGATGGGCTGAACGAACTGGTCGCATTTTTTAGATATCGCGTAGCTCCACCGCAATCGTTCACTACGATCGTTGTTAAGTATTAAGAGGGTAAAAATTATGAAAGACAGAGTTGGAAATTTCAAAAGTAGTGTTTGTACAAAAAAAGGTAAAGTAAATTCATGAAAGAAAGATATCAAAAGGATATTTCAAAAAAATTGCGTCCCTGATGAGTTTATGTCGCATAACAATGCAGGGACCACTCGTTTCTTCTTCAGTCAGGATTCCTCAGGTCCACAGATGTATTCTTGCAATGAAAGTTGCCTCCATGATACATCTTGACTCTTTACCCATTGACCTCGAATGCACAGGTCCCTTTTTCATTAGTCAATTTGACCGCACCGTGCGAGAATACTTTTTTGATTATAAATGGTCCGAACCAGCATGACTTTAATTTTTCGGGAAAAATTCATAGCCGAGAATTGTATAACAAGACCTTCTGTCCAACCTGGAGATTCTTTTCGCATAGTCGTTTGTCATGCCAACGTTTTGCGCGTTCATTATAGATCTTGGCATTTTCATATGCTTGGATTCTCCATTCGTCTAGCTCGAACAACTGAAGTTTTCTTGCCTCCCATGCAGTCTATAAATCAAAATTGAGCTTTTTCACTGCCCACAGTGCTTTGTGCTTCAATTCCAACGGTAAGTGGCATGCCTTCCCAAACACCAGCGCATACAGGGACATGCCTATAGGTGTTTTATAGGCTGTCCTGTATGCTCACAAGGCATAGTCCAGCTTCATGGCCCAATCTTTGCGTGAAGGATTCACCATCTTCTCTAGGATCAGTTTGATTTCCCTATTGGACACCTTGGCTTGGCCATTTTTCTGTGGATGGTATGCGGTGGCAACCTTATGGTGGATATTATACTTGAGCAGCAGTTTGTTGATGATGCCATTGACAAAGTGGGAGCCTTCATCACTTATTATGGCATGTGGGGTGCCAAAACAAGTGAAGATATTTCTTCTCAAGAATTTGGAGACTATCGTCGCATCGCTTGCGACGCATGATACCGCTTCAACCCACTTGGAGACATAATCGACGACCGACAGAATGTGCTTATAACCATTTGATGGTGGAAATGGTCCTATAAGGTCTATGCCCATACGTCGAAGAGTTCAAATTCTAATATAATATTCATTGGCATTGCATTCTTCTATGAAATGTTTTCCATGCGTTGACACTTATCACTTTTCATCCAATAGTCTCGCGCATCCTTGAATAATGTCGGCCAAAAATACCTGCTCTGTAACACTTTTACTGCTGTGCGTTGACCTCCAAATTGTCCACCATATGGTGAGTCATGGCATTGAGATAATATGCACTGATGAGCAGTTTCTGGCACACATAGACGCAAGATTTGGCCTGACCCTCTCTTGTAAAAATTTGGCTTGTCCCAATAATAGGATTTACATTCATGCATAAGTCGCCTCTTTTGATAGACTGTGTAATCTTTCGAAAATTGTTCATTAGTCTTCTGAGACATTAGGACAAGTGGGAGATTGTTGGGATTGGTGTCCTAATTCTCCCAGAGTCTCGTATTTTATAATTATACACATTGTTTATGAATAAAATAAGCGTTATTTCATTATGGCATTTACTCATATCTGATAACAAAACTCCATGGTTATTGTATGTAAATTTAAAAATGTATATGAGATATTCAAGTAGATCATGCCTTAAGTGATAAACTAAATAGGTCTGTAGTATAAGGATTACCTGATCTAGGTGACACTATGGATATGATCCACTTTGTAGAGGTTTGCAAGTATTCTAAACTACTACAGATGGTAGATCCTGACCATTCATATGGAGACATGTGTGTGGAGCTATTCTATACAAAGAGTTTGTATAAGATCGGACCACGAGATGACTAGTCTCTATATATAACACTATTGATACTAGAGACTTACAACTCACCTAAACGACCATAGGTGACATGACCTCAATCCTGAGTGTTTTGGGAACTCCTGCCTTTGAGGGCGATCCTTTAATTACTATGGGTGAGAGGGGTCAGATTGCTAACTCAACATGCCTACCTTTTTGGGGACTTGTCTGATTTGGAAGCTGGGAACTCAGTTACACCAGATGGAATTCACTCATTCCTCGAAGCAGGGGTAAGTAGATAGATTTCTCCCTTAAGGGCTGATTCTGGGGCTTGAACATAGTGGCCACAACTTCTCTTTAGAAGAGAGGACTCAATCATAATAGGACAATGACTTACGTTCATTAGAGGGATCAGTGGTACTTAAGGAGTTAGATGTAACTACAGGGGCATAACGATTATTGGCCAAACTGTACTTACGAGCGATCTGTAATGGGTTATTGCACTATTGATTGGTTAAGATGGACACATAATATATCTGTAGTAAAGAGAATTCAGTTTTCAGTCTTTAGTGAAGTGTCTGGCAGTTAACAGATGGTGGATCCCGTGACTAATGAGTGTAGCCAGTTATTCATGTACCGTTGGAGCTTTGAGCTACAGGTCTATAAGGTCCCCTTGGTAGCTCAATGAATTCAAGTTGAGAATCAGTTCTTGGTGTTTATTTGAAATGTTCAAATTGACAAGAGGTAATTTGATTATATATGGTATGATCGGTGTGGTGTATGAGATACATCAAATGAGATTTACATTAAGTGCCATGAAATAGAAAAAGAACTATGGTTTGTATGTTTCATGAGATGAAATATTAAAACTATAGGTTATAAATATAGTATGATAAGTTGGTTATCATTTATATTTATAATAATATTAATTATTGGATAATTATCTCTTTCTCTTATAACCAATTGAGTGGGAGGTTATTAGTAGTTTCATGGTAATCGTGAGATAAAAAGGAAAAATGTTTTCCTAATTTTAGTAATGTTGATTTGAGATTTCAACTCTCGGAAAGTTCTCACGGAGAGGTTGTCAAGTAAATAAGATTTACTAGACGACAGCTTAGAGAGACTATATGGTCGTGGAGTGTTTCTACACGATAGACACTAAGCTGGCCGATGAGTTAATCAATCACATAGCTTTAGCTAGATGATTTCATAGCTTTTGTTAAACGATTGGGCATCGTCCTATACGATAGGCTTTGGCATCTCCCACTTGCTCAATTTTTTACACGATTGTCCTCCTCCGGTCTCATCTTCTAACCAAGTCCACACAGAGGCCACACTCTGAACTCCCACACCGAGAATACCAAGGTAACATTTTTGGTGGTGTCATACTCAACTCGACACTGTCGAGGTTTTGTGGAGGTCGTTCATTATGTTTGTTGTGTTTGTGATCTTGGTGATCATAGTTCGATATTGGTGTGGATCATGCAGTGTAGTGGTCAAAGTGTTCGAGTGTTCGTGGTTGTCGTCTTGTTGTGAACAAGCGTTCGTGATCGAGGGATCTTGAAGATGAGTCTTCAAATGTATGTTAATTCCTTCCTTTGATCTTTAGAGAAGCATGCTGTAATTTCTATTTTGCGCATAGCCTATTGTTTCCATTTGTGACTATAATTATGTATGTTCATATATGATTGAAATTTGGAATGATCCTCTTGGTGCTCATGGAAATCCTCGTGTCCGATTTCCTTCAGTTATATAACGAGACTAAACATTTCTTTGTGCGGTCTTATACAAACTCCTTTGTATAGAATATCCTCGCCTGCATGTCTAATACATGAATGATCAGGATCAAATCATTTGTATCACATTACAACATTTGTAACACCTACAAAGCAGGCCATAATCGTAGTGTCATTAGGATAAGGTACCCAGCCTTATCCATATACTACAGACCATTTAGGTTATCACTTAAATCATGATTCACTTGTATGTTTCCACATACATATTTAAGTTACAACGATAACCATGGATTTTAGTTTATTGGTTTGTGGTTAACGCAATTAAAATATCAAATATTTCATAGAAAATGTGAATAAAATATCATATATTATAAATCACAGAATGTTTGTTCATACAAGTGTTTCAAACTACAGGACCCTACGAGATTTAGGGCATCAACCCCAACAAGTCGAACTCAAGGATTGCTTTACAAGTATGCAATTAAATCTAATGCTTTGATCTTGACGAAATCGATTACAAATCAGATTGATTTTTGGTATTACTTAAACACTAAGTTATGTGCGATGAGGGTTTATACTTTGATTGATACAATATGTGCGATGGTTGGGAGATGTAGATATGCGATGATAGGGTTGACAAGAATGTTCTCTAACAATTCCTAAGTTAATATATAAATCATACGTTCACGCGATGTACTCAAAATTAGAACTTACACTTCTCAATGTACATGGCCACATTATTCTATTTCTAGGATGCATGTGATAAGTGTGTAATCCAAAATATGTTACTTATTTCTAAGGAACCTATGTTCTTGTTTTATGAGTTTTAAATCTCTAATTTTCTCAAATTGAGATTTAATCTACTTAGGATAATCTTTAGAGTTATCCAGTTATTTCATTAGACATATATAAAACAAGTAAAATGCTTGATTTAAATATTACTTAGTTCATGTTAGCTACATGCTTCTCAACCCATTAAAAATTTAGCTACTCATAATGAATAAAGAGAGTATGGATGAAAGTTGAAATGAATATGAATTCATATTAATGAAATGAGTCTTTGCAATGCTTAAACAATACAAATATGCTTTAAGATAGAGAATAGAGAAAGGGAGTCAAGCTGTGGTGCACAGTTTCTTGTTTCCCTCAGCTTCCTTAATGACTGCTTCGTTGTAAGTATTGAAAGATGGAGTTCCTCTTCTACTCCCACAGGAAACCATAGCTCTTACTAAGGTTTTTGAATGGATGTAAGAAAAGGGCTCCTTTTGATAGAATTTGTACTCTTGATTCTTCTTATAGTTAGCTCTCTTTTGCATGGAGATTTCATGGTTATTTATAGACGACAAGGATAGCTTTTCTTCTCTTACTTATGATTGTGCTGATAAGGTGCATTAAATTTCATACATTGATGCACCACCTGCTGTGCGTCATAAGTTCATTGGCTCTTCAGCAAAACTTTATTATCAAACACTAACTAAATCTTTTATTTGACCTCCACCATCCAAGTGTCATGCCATATCTCGTCGCTCGAAATTATCGACTCAGTTAGCTATGCAATCATTTGTAAGTGTTGAGATTTCCCATTTGATCACATCATCAGTCTTTCTGCACTTAAACAATATTATTTGGGTATAAAACAGACAGATTAAGCATTGAGTGCGTACGATTGCTTGCTACAATTATTTCGATGAATTTTCCTAACAAATTGTCCAATTTTAAGAGCTTTTTTCTAATTGTTTTAGATAAAAGAGGCAAAATAACATGTATTTCTACAAGTCCTCACTAAGCATTAAAAATTCCATTATAAAACACATCATAGAAATAGAGGTCACGAGAAGAATTTAACTCAAACCTAGTATATGGTCTAATCCTTAAAGCTCAAGTTTTCTCATAAAACTCATCTCATGATTTCCAATGCTTTAGGTTTAAAACTCACTTTCAAAATAAGGAAAAAGTACTAAAAATTCTTGCATAACGATTATTAAAAGGCATGCTTCATTCTACTTAATATTCTAACCCTTTAAAGAAAAGGACCATGCTTCCATTCAATCATATGATTTTGGAAGGTAAACATGCGTTCAAAATATCATTCTCAAACTCATATTATAAACTTGTGAACACATCATAGAAAACATATTCTATAACACATGGAAATCAAGTCAAGAAAAACTTTTATGAAAACTAGTCACTCACTGTTTGTTTATCCCTCGGTTATAGCTATGTGCTTGTTCATCCATAAAAAAATTCCATATTCAACTTCAAGTTTTAATAATTCAAATTCCATATATTATTTCACAAAACATCCTTCTAAGAACTTGTTCCTAAGTATCTTAACTCTCTTACTATAAAATATCATTCCAGTTGGTGAGCTCATAATCTTCCTATATTTCCAACCTACCCGAGTAATCCAAAAACTTGGAACATTGTTCAATTTCTTCGGATTTCAGCTTCAAATCACTGGATTTTCTTCTTGGCAGCCCCAGATCTCCTTCAGCACTGGTTAATTGTAACAACCCCACTTTCTAGGACTACTAAAAAGGGAATCGCTACTGCATGCATGCATAAATATTCTCATTGAAGAAAATAAAGTAAATTAAAGAAAATAATCATAATCTTAATCTGTATTAAATATATAAAAAAATATTCTAACATATCTCAAAATCTTAAACTGTTCAACCCGGGCATCCTTTTTAACACGAAACAATTTATAAAAAAAATGAATAAATAAATAGATATATTAATTAATTAAATTATGTTAAATCCATGAATGGATAAAAACAAAACATGCGAAAATATAAACAGTCAAATGCGGAAGCGACTTCTGATTCCTTTGGCACTGTCACGGATTCCTCTTGTCAGTCGCCTGAGTGTCCTTGTCCTTATCTGAAAAAAAAATAAGGATAAAGATTGAGTATAAAATACTCAGTAAGTGATCCCATTACCGGGATCAGACTATGCATCCATGAGCAAAGAAAAAAATAAAATTAGCCCGTGGCTCATACAGTTACATCGATTTTTTATGACGAATGGAAAACCAAAAGACGTACTATCTTGCCTTGAAACGCATGTCTAGCAGCCCGTAGGCACACCGTCAAACGTGATAATAACATGAACGTGAACCTGTCGACCCACGCATATCTAGCGGCCCGTAGGCACATCGTCAAACATAATAATAACATGAACGTTAATATGTCGGTTCACGCATGTCTAGCGGCCCATAGGCACACCGTCAAACATAGTAATAACACCCGTCAAGGCAAGACAATAAATCGCTCTACTGGTCTATTCATGCATCACATACATAATATCAGTACTGATCATAATTTTAACATGCTCATACTATGGTCCAACCGCTACGTCATGCATGCTTAGACTTTTCTATTATGAAATGAGTTTTGGACAAAAATATCAAAAGAACATATCTAAGATTTTATTAATTAGGTAGAAAACTATATAAAAAGTTTATTTTACAAAACGCCAGGATCCATAAAACACTAGCGTAGTNTAAATTAATTAATTAAATTATGATAAATCCATGAATGGATAAAATCAAAACATGCGAAAATATAAACAGTCAAATGCAGAAGCGAATTCTGGTTCCTTTGGCACTGTCACGGATTCCTCTTGTCAGTTGCTCGAGTGTCCTTGCCCTTACCTGAAAAAAAAATAAGGATAAAGGTTGAGTATAAAATACTCAGTAAGTGATTCCATTACCAAGATCAGACTATACATCCATGAGCAAAGAAAAAAATAAAATTAGCTCGTGGCTCATACAGTTACATCGGTTTTTGATGACGAAAGGAAAACCAAAGACTTACTATCTTGCTTTGAAACACATGTCTAGCGGTCCGTAGGCACACCATCAAACATGATAATAACATGAGCGTGATCCCGTCGACCCACGCATGTCTAGTGGCCCGTAGGCACACCGTCAAACATAGTAATAACACGCGTCAAGGCAGGACAATAAACTGCTCTACTGGTCTATTCATGCATCACATACATAATATCAATACTGATCATAATTTTAACATGCTCATAATACTTGCAACCACCATGAAACTAGCAAAACATAATATAAAAAAAAAATCATGCTCTAGAAACAAACAAGTAACTTGATAGGTCTAATCTAGATTGCCTGGCACGAAGGCACCAATAATAGTATCACTTACCTCAACTTGGTCACAAAAGTCCACGCAAATAATTTCTTAAAACCTTTGGAAAACTTGAATCAATCCAAAGTTGTGGCTTGATCCAAGACAAATTCCCAAACTTGATTCAAGTAGCCAATTTGATCAAGAATTAATTCCAAAATCAATAACTTAATTTTTTTTCCACTATTACTCTCAATTCAAAAGAATAACCAACCAGTTTACACAAAACTTACCAAAACTGAAACTCTTCGATGAAAAGAATGATCCTTTCTTAGTTAGCAACGCCTCGAAATCCAAATACTGAAAGTCGACACAATGGGTAACACTAAAATCGTTTCCAACACCAAGAGGCACTTTAAAAAGACTCAACACCAAACCTTGCCCAAAACAATCCAATCTTACCCACTCTAAAAAAGGCAGAGGCGGCGAACAAAACGGCAAGGAGGCGGCGCTGCTCGCAGCAGCAAGGAGCTCACGGCGGCGGCGACGAAACGGAGAGGCACTGCTTGCGGTGGCTCTGGCGAGGAGATCCGGCGACGTTGCTTACGGCGGTGCCAGACGGCAAGGCTGGCGGCTGGAAGGCGGACGAAACGATGAGGCACTGCTTGCGGTGGTGCTGGCGAGGAGATCCAGCAACGTGAGGCTGCTTGCAGCGGAGCTAGCAAGAAGATCCGGAGACGTGAGGTTGCTTGCAACGGTGCCGGAATGGCAAGGCTGGCAGCTGGAAGGCGGACGGTGGATGGCGGATGGCTAGAAGGTGTTGGCGGCTAGGGCAAGAAGGAAAAGAAGAAGAAGAAGAAGAAGGGAAGGAAAAATAACGTGCGTGCGGGTTGAGGAGAGAGAGAGAGAAAAGTAAATTTAATTTACTTTTTTTTTTCATTCCTTTAACCCTTTCCATAAATATATATAACCAAATTAAACTCTTCTTTTTCCCTTAAAAAAAAACAAATTCCTTAATTATCTCCCAAAATATATATATACTTATATATATATTTTCCTTTTTCTAAAAAAAAAAAAGAATCTAATACACATTTAATTATCTCCATAGATAACCAAATCTCTCAAAATAAGCCAAAATAAAACTCAATTAATTCCAAATAATTAAATCATATTTTAGCTTAGCCCAAAAACAATAATCTCATATAATTTATCCAAGTAGCCAACAATAATAAAAAAACTTAATTACAAAATAAAAATCAGGATGTTACATTATACCCCTCTTAAGAAACTTTCGTCCTCGAAAGTTCTAATCCTAAAAAAGCTCGGGATAATGCATCCTCATGTAGTCCTCTCGCTCCCACATTGCTTCCTCGAACTTGTGATTTCGCCAAAGAACCTTCACCAAAGCTATCTTCTTGTTGCGCAAAACTTTCACTTCCCTGGCCAGGATTCGAATGGGCTCTTCTTCGTAGCTCAGGTTCTCATTTAAATACAAAGGCTCATTAATCCCACAACATGAGAATGAGTCTGCTTACGTACTTTCCTCAACATTTGGAAAACAATGGAAAAACATGTGAACTGCAGAAAGAGATGGGTGGGCAAGGCGAAGTCGTATGCTACAAAGTCCAACCCGCTCTAAGATCTCAAAGGCCCGTGACGAGGGTCAACTTACCCCTCTTGCCCAAAACCTCAACACTCCATTCATAGGTGCCACTTTCAGAAACACCCTTTCCAACTACCTCAAAACTCCAGGGTCTTATGTCTAATGTCAGCACAACTCTTTTGCCTGCTTTAAGCCATTTTTCAACATTCGAGCCCTAATCTTCTGTTATTGCTCGTTCATGTTTTGTACTAATTCAGTCTAGTAATTTTTGCTCACTAACCTCATCCCAGGCAAATTACGGGTGACCTACAACACTCCCAAAAGGGCCATCAAATGGTGACATACCAAATGGTACATAACAATGGTTACCTTGATAACTATTATTATAGGCAAAACTCCTATCAAGCAGGTTGAGAGTCCCAACTCCCTGCAAACACTATGCACAAGCACGTAACATATCCTCCAGGGTCTGGTTCAAACGCTTCAGTTTTGATCTCAGTTTGTGGGTTGAAAGCCTTACTGAATCCCAAAGGTGTACCCAATGCTGCTGAAGGCTCTTCAAAGCTAGAAGGTTAAATCGAGGGTCCCTATCAGATACGATGGACACTGGTACCCCGTGCAATCTTACCACTTCTTTCATATACAACTGGGCCCACCTACTCACTGGATATGTAGACTTCTCTGGAATAAAATGTGCCAGCTTGGTAAGTCTATCAACTATAACCCAAATTACTGTAAAACCCTTCACCGTCGCGGTAAACCTACAATGAAGTCCATCGAGACATGCTCCCACTTCCATTCCAGTATGCTCAAAGGTTGCAACAAACTTGCTGGCTTTTGTCTTGGGGCCTTTACCTACTGACACACCAAGCACTTACTGACAAACTTTGCTATCTCCACTTTCATGTTATTCCACGAGTAGCAACGTTTTAGGTCCTGGTACATTTTGGTACTTCCAGGATGTATTGAAAATGGGGAGTTATGAGCTTCCCATAACAGATCATTCTTGAGGTCACTATCTGCTGGTACACATAAACGTCTTCGAAAAGTAAGACCATTATCTGCTGACAAGGAGAACTCACCACCCTGTCCTGTCTTCACCTGCTGCGCTACTTCAGGATCACTGCATTGAGCAATAATGATCCTTTGACTTAAACTTGGTTTTACTGACAATTGTGCTAACTTCGCAGATACTTCCCCTACCACAACTGCTATCTCAGCCCATTCAAGGTCCTTACATAAACGACTTTTTTTTGGTGATAAGGGCTGCTGAATGGGCTACCTTTCTACTTAGAGCATCCGCCACTACATTTGCCTTTCCTGGGTGGTATAGAACCTCGCAATCATAATCCTTCACTAGCTCTAACCATCTACGGTGCCTCATGTTTAACTTCTTCTGAGTGAAGAAATATTTTAAACTCTTGTGGTCGGTGAAAATCTATATCTTCTCGCCATATAAGTAGTGCCTCCAGATTTTTAAAGCAAAAACAATAGCTGCCAACTCTAAATCATGTGTGGGATAATTCAGTTCATGGTTCTTTAACTGGCGGGAGGCATAAGCAACTACCTTACCTTACTGCATTAACATGCACCCCAAACCTCTCTTGGAGGCATCATTGTAAATAACAAAACCATCCGTTCCATCTGGTACGGTGAGAATTGGGCCGTAACCAACCTTTGCTTGAGATCTTGGAAACTATCCTTACAAGCCTTACACCAAATGAAGGAAGCTCCTTTTCTGGTCAACCGGGTTAGAGGGGTGGCTATACGGGAAAATTCCTTCACAAAACGACGATAATAGCCCACCAACCCCAAGAAACTACGTACCTCTCCAACTGTGGTAGGACGAGACCAACTCGTGACTGCCTCGATCTTTGCAGGATCAACGGATACACCTTCCTTGGATACCACATGCCCTAGAAAGAACATCTGCTTTAACCAGAACTCGCACTTGGAAAACTTAGAATATAACTGTTGCGCCCTCAAGGTCTCTAGAACCTTTTGCAAATGTTCCTCGTGCTCTGCCTCTGTCTTCAAGTAAACCAAAATGTCATCTATGAAGACTATCACGAAGGTGTCAAGAAATTCCTTAAAAACCCTATTCATCAGGTCCATGAATACTGCAGGAGTTTTCATCAACCCAAATGACATCACGACAAACTCATAATGTCCATACCTCGAATGAAAAGCTGTCTTGGGAATATCACTGTCCTTTATCCTCAACTGATGATACCCCGACCGAAGATCAATCTTAGAAAACACTGTAGCTCCCTGCAACTGGTCAAACAAATCATCAATCCTAGGAAGCAGATACTTGTTTTTGATAGTCACCTTATTTAGTTCCCTGTAGTCAATGCAGAGCTGTAATGACCCATCTTTCTTTTTCACAAACAGCATTGGTGCACCCCAAGGGGACACACTAGGGCGTATGAAACCCTTATCCAACAACTCTTGCAACTAAATTTTGAGCTCCTTCAGTTCTGCTGGGGCCATCCTGTACGGAGCTTTCGAGATAGGAGTTGTGCCTGGCTCCAACTCGATAGCAAAGTCTATCTCCCGATACGGCGGCAGACCTAGGAGTTCTTCTGGAAAGACATCCGGGTAGTCACGTACTATTGGCTCTAAGGTCAAGGAGACTTTAGGCTCTCTAGTGTCGACGACACTAGCTAAGATACTCTAGGTACCCTGGTTAAGCAACGTCTAGGCTTTCATGACAGAAATCACTTTGGGCAGGACCACGATCTCCACCCCTTTAAATTTAAAGCTGGTTCTCGTGGGAGGGTTAAAGATCACCTCCTTGCGAGAGCAGTCTATACTAGCATGGTTAGCAGCTAGCCAATCCATGCCCAAAATCACATCAAAATCCCGCATGTCCAAGGGACTACTTAAAGTCACATCCAGGGTTATGACTCGCTTACTTCAATCTGACATGCTTTTATCTTCTCCTTTGCTAACATAATTTTCCAGACGGGAAGTGGAAACCGACCAACACAAAGTGTAAAAAGTCTCAATTCTTAACATGGCATGCTTAAACAAACAGCGATGATATAAAACGAATGGGACGAACCCATAATTCAAACAATACTAGTGCAAGATGCGCCCAGAATTGGGAGCGTACCTGTCATAAAACAGTGCCTGTTTTTCTCTGGCCTTCCTGCCGTAGTGGTAGAGTAAAACACGACCTTGCTTGATGTTGCCTACCCGAACTCCTACTGATTCAATGCCTACAAACTGTTCCCAAGACCGAACATGCTTTAGCAGCAACATCTATCTAAACGAGTGCCCCTTTTGCTTGCAATTAAAACAAACTTTGGTGCTCTCAAACATCGGGACCCCAGTGACATCGTCCACACGAGCTACACACTAGTCGTTCGCTCTCCACCGTTACCCGTCTCAAGCCTGCTGCCTAAAATGACGAAAGGGATCTGTCTAAACTTGAACCTTCTAATTGGGAGCGATGTGGCTCGAATGCCATTCTAATCTTGCCTTCCTCTTTTGGACCTGAGGAAGTTCCCACCCCGAATATCGTTGAAAACTCATCTCTGACTGTTGGGTCCCACCTTTCGGCTGCTTAGACGAAGTTGCCTCAGCATGAAGTGGTTGCGTAATTGAATGCTCGCAACGCATACCTGTTTATACTGTCTTTTTAGGCCGATTGAACGAACCTTTTCTGCCCTCCATGCTTTCCATGGCACCAACTCCGGTGGGGGGGCAAAATGGATAAGCGTCCAAACTCTCGCATACTTCTCCACTAACCTGATGTGCCCTCTCACTCCAAGAACTCCTTTGCTATATTTTACCTCGAGGTGGCCGAGAATACGTTTGTGTAAAAGCGCTCCTTAAACTGCTCCCAAGTCACTGGATCCCCTCCTACACCCCAACATCCTTTTTGCACTGCCACCAGATCTGAGCCTTGTCGGTAAGCATAAAAACGGCACACTACAACCTTCTGGTCTTTTGGGAATTTCATATAACAAAAAATCGTTTCAATCGAGGATATTTCATAATTCTACGTTGGTAGGGTTCTTTAGTGACCCATTTGAAGGTGCTGGGGTTATACTTTCTGAAATCTCGCAAATGCTTGGCCTCCACCGAAAGACCTGACATGCTTTTGGTTCTCGATCATGTTCTAAGTCTGGACTTACGGCACCTGATCCTGTGGTGGTGGTGTTTGATAGAACTGGGCAAACTGAGCCAGTCGTTCGTTCAGCATGTCCTTTACCTTATCCAACAACAGCTGATGTAACTGCTTCCCCAATAGTTGGCTGCCCAATCGTCAACCTCTATTGGAGCGACGGGGGTGGGCTGCGTTTGTGGTTGGCATGGTCGTGTGCTGAGCTCTACTTTGTGTCCGGGTTCGCGGCCACCCTGACCCCTGGAGGGTCCCTAGGCGGCAAGAAATCCTCTGATACTGGAGGGTCCTAAACTTGTGCATCTTGAACTTGTGGGTCCTCATCATGAGGATCTTGATCCTGAACTAAACGTATTCTGCTCTACGGGACACGCCCCCTTCCGGTAACCCTATGACTGCCTCTTCCCCTAACACGAACCATTTTCCTGACAGTTAATCGCAACCACCCCTTAGCTACTTTCCTTACTAGCACAAACAAAACAATTGTAATCATAAATACTATTAACTCAGGTGCATATTATTCTAAATACTTTTCATAAAGGACATACCTAGCGATGACGAAGAATCCGTTTTGCCAAAGGAACAATCTGGACTTACATAATAAGTCAGTCTACAGAACCCCAAAAACACGGGCTCTGATATCAACTGTAATAACCCCACTTTCTAGGACTACTAAAAACGGAATCGCTACTGCATGCATGCATAAATATTCTCATTGAAGAAAATAAAGTAAATTAAAGAAAATAATCATAATCTTAATCTGTATTAATATATAAAAAAATATTCTAACATATCTCAAAATCTTAAACTGTTCAACCCGGGCATCCTTTTTAACACGAAACAATTATAAAAAAAATGAATAAATAAATAGATATATTAATTAATTAAATTATGTTAAATCCATGAATGGATAAAAACAAAACATGCGAAAATATAAACAGTCAAATGCGGAAGCGACTTCTGATTCCTTTGGCACTGTCACGGATTCCTCGTTCAGTCGCCTGAGTGTCCTTGTCCTTATCTGAAAAAAAAATAAGGATAAAGATTGAGTATAAAATACTCAGTAAGTGATCCCATTACCGGGATCAAGACTATGCATCCATGAGCAAAGAAAAAAATAAAATTAGCCCGTGGCTCATACAGTTACATCGATTTTTTATGACGAATGGAAAACCAAAAGACGTACTATCTTGCCTTGAAACGCATGTCTAGCAGCCCGTAGGCACACCGTCAAACGTGATAATAACATGAACGTGAACCTGTCGACCCACGCATATCTAGCGGCCCGTAGGCACATCGTCAAACATAATAATAACATGAACGTTAATATGTCGGTTCACGCATGTCTAGCGGCCCATAGGCACACCGTCAAACATAGTAATAACACCCGTCAAGGCAAGACAATAAATCGCTCTACTGGTCTATTCATGCATCACATACATAATATCAGTACTGATCATAATTTTAACATGCTCATACTATGGTCCAACCGCTACGTCATGCATGCTTAGACTTTTCTATTATGAAATGAGTTTTGGACAAAAATATCAAAAGAACATATCTAAGATTTTATTAATTAGGTAGAAAACTATATAAAAAGTTATTTTACAAAAAAGCCAGGATCCATAAAACACTAGCGTAGTGATACAAAAATGCATATGCCTATAATAGTGAGTTTGATGGTTGGCTATTTGAGCGACGTCCAGTTTTGCCACCTACGCTATGTCTTTACCTAAAAAGTCAGTAAAAAAAAGGATGAGTATATTATATACCTAGTAAGTAGTCTTCACATAGGGTAGTGACCAAATGCACAATCATATGCAACATGTTCTGAAAACATATGATCGGGACCGAAAACATATAACAACATGAGGTGGTCGGTTATGCTTCTAATGTAATTTCTCCGCCCTGATAGGAAGATGAGGACTTAGGCAAAAACTAACCCATCTGATGATTAGCGGGTTCATGCAGTCAATAGGGTCAGAGTCGCATCCAATATCACTAACGTAAATTTCTCCGCCCTGATAGGAAGATGAGGACTTAGGCGAAAACTAACCCATCTGACGATTAGCGGGTTATGCAATCAGTAGGGCCATAGTCGCATCCAACATCAACCATTAACATAAATGTAAGATTGGACTAGAGGGGTGCAAGCATATATACCCTGTTAGTCCCTAGCATAATCTTGACATAGAATTGGGTCTAGAGGGGTGCAACCATACACACCCTGCTAGCCCTAGCATAATCTTGGCATATAATTGGGTCTAGAGGGGTGCAACCATACATGCCCTGCTAGCCCTAGAAGCGTAACCTTTATCGAATTAAAATTTAATCTTATGAACAAACATAATGCATGGGGTCCCTTGTCGACAAACATATTTTAAACATGTAATGCAACATAACAATCACATAATTATGCAACATATTAAAGGTACACTACTATGAAACACTGGTGAGATAACTACTTACCTTGACTACGATCCTAATTATTCCTTATTATTCCTTATGGTTTGATCAGTAGAGCTTTCCCTCTTAAACTAGAAGGAAATTTGGGCAGCACCTCCCCCGAGCTTTATCTCTTTTAACCTCACAGAACTTCCTTACTCACACTTACTCTTTCATACGATTCTTTGTTACTAAGATTTGTTTGAGAATGGGTTAAATCTTCAGGCAAAGGGTCCTATTTATAGTGGTTTTCAGCTCTTCTCAGTGTGACAACTCATCCTACAAATGTCTTCTTTAAAATTACTTAGGTTTAAGAATTTCTCTTAATAAGACACCTAATTTTGGCTAACGTTTGCCCTTACGTCTTCAACCTTTGTTTGTATTCAATTTTAGGGTTCTCCATGTATAATCTATAAGATCGTGGCCAAATTCAACACATAATCCATGCTTCTGTCCAAATCTCACTCTCTTTGTTCTCAGAATCTCGTTCTCTCAAGTTTTCTTGCTGGTTTGGCTCTCGTAACTCTCGCTCTCGCTCTCGCTCTTGCTCCCGCTCTCGCTTTCGCTCTCGCTCCTGCTCTCTCCCACTGCCTCGCTGAGAATCTCGCTCTCTTTACTCTCGCTCTCTCAAATTTTCTCTCCAATCTCGCTAGGTTCCACGCGTGGTTGCCTTCACTGCTTGTGGATTCCACTTCCTCCTTTTAACTCTTTCAAATTTTAGGAGTATATGGGCAATTAATTCACCTCCAATTTTTCCAATGAGCAGTGCCCAAACAAAAGTTATCTACTGCCCTTTGTCTCCTAAATTAGCTAACGTCAAACTTCTAATTAATTCTCCCTGATTCTGCCCCTTTATTCATTATTTTTGGATAATTAGTAAATTTCTTATTTTTTTCCAATTCTAAATTTCCACCCGATTTTCCTATTAAGTTTATATATTTTTCATTCTTAATTATATATTTTATTTGTTTTCCTGCTTTCTAAATTAGGGTTAGGGTATTACATTTCCCATCCCTTTAAATAAAATTTCGTCCTGCTTAACATTTAACATTTAATTTCTTATAATGTATGAGTACAAATTTGGGTTGTTATACAACCACCATGCAACTAGCAAAACATAATATCAAACAAAATCATGCTTTAGAGTCAACCAAGTAACTTGATAGGTCTAATCTAGATTGCCTGGCACGAAGGCACCAGTAATAGTATCACTTACCTCAACTTGGCCACAAAAGTCCATGCAAATAATTCCTTAAAACCTTTGGAAAACTTGAATCAACCCAAAGTTGTGGCTTGATCCAAGACAAATTCCAAAACTTGATTCAAGTAGCCAATCTGATCAAGAATTAATTTCAAAATAAATAACTTATTTTTTTTTCACTATTACTCTCAATTCAAAAGAATAACCAACCAGTTTACATAAAACATACCAAAACTGAAACTCTTCGATGAAGAGAATGGTCCTTTCTTTGTTAGCAACGCCTCAAAATCCAAATCCTGAAAGTCGACATAATGGGTAACACTAAAATCGTTTCCAACACCAAGAGACACTTTAAAAAGACTCAACACCAAACCTTGCTCAAAACAATCCAATCTTACCCACTCTAAAAAAGGCAGAGGAGGCGAACGAAACGGCAAGGAGGCGGCACAGCTCGCGGCGGCGGCTAGAACTCATGGTGGTGGCGACGGAACGACGAGGCACTACTTGCGGTGGTGTTGGCGAGGAGATCCAACGACGTTGCTTGCGGTAGGCCCGGAACTGAAAGGCTGGCGACTAGAAGGCAGATGGCGGACGGCAGACGGAATGGCGAGGCACTGCTTGCAGTGGTGCTGGCGAGGAGATCCGGCGATGTGAGACTGCTTGCAGCGGCGCCGAAACAGCAAGGCTGGCGGCTGGAAGGCGGATGGCGGACGGCAGACGGCTGGAAGGTGTTGGCGGCTAGGGCAGGAAGGAAAAGAAGAAGAAGAAGGGAAGAAAAAATAACGTGCGTGCGGGTTGAGGAGAGAGAGAGAAAAGTAAATTTAATTTACTTTTTTTTCTTCTTTTTTTCATTCCTTTTACCCTTTCCATAAATATATATAACCAAATTAAACTCTCCTTTTCCCTTAAAAAAAACAAATTCCTTAATTATATATATATTTTCCTTTTCCTAAAAAAGAATCTAATACACATTTAATTATATCCATAGATAACCAAATCTCTCAAAATAAGCCAAAATAAAACTCAATTAATTCCAAATAATTAAATCATATTTTAGCTTAGTCCAAAAACATCAATCTCATATAATTTATCCAAGTAGCCAAAAATAACAAAAAAACTTAATTACAAAACCAACTCATCAGGATGTTACATTAATCTTCAAATTGGCATCAACTCTTTCCCTTTGGCACAAGAGAATTGAGCAAACTAAGCTTCTTTTATACAACTCATTTTTATAATAAGTTGTGCATGATCAAGAAGCGTAATTGAGTGACACCTAGGCCATTAACCCTCGTTAGGGCCCTAATAATGCCACTTAGCCCACGAACGACGTGATTAAGCTAAGTGCTTCAGCTTTATTCCAACACATAGGGCTAGTGTCCACACCCCCTCTCTTGACCAACGCTTGCTTCTAGCCAACGCATCCGTTGCCTTACTTTAGGCACTCTCTTTAAGTATTATCCACTCATCATTGCCTCAAATAACCTCTATGGAAATGTCCACTCATCATTGCCTCAAATAGCCAACACATAAGGATGGTAGCACAAGCACATGCGTCAAATTGTAATATAGTAAGATGGTCAAGAGAACAAGTATCATCCTCTAAGGAATTAGTTTGATTCTTTTAGCTATTTAGATATTCTTCTAATTTTATTTAGGGGATCGGACTGTGATGAGAACCTAACTAATCTCATCCTAAAAAGCAAAAGAAGATAAAATTGAGGTGAAACTGGACAAAGACACGTTCTAGGGTATGATTTCATTAAACATATTAACTAAATTAATTATTTTGACTTTAGATTGATTTATACAAATTATAGATCTATGAGTCTTTTATCCAGGTATCCTTTCTCAAGCTCAACCCTTTTTATTGACTAACTATCGATCTGAATCTCTTCTATCTCTTGACTAGCCACAACATTAAGTTCCTCCACCAACAATCTTTATTAATCTCCCATCACTCTCGTGCAGACTCGATTAACAATTTAACATGCTAGATCCAACTCAACACCTTCTCTCTCGAGACAGACATTAAGTAAAGAACATTCAATTAGTAATCAATTAATCAAAAGCATTAAGGACAAACATGTTAAAATAATTATGTATAACTTCAATCCAAAAAGCAACTAATTCAGTTTTCACAATCCATAAAACTGAATCAACACCCTAGAAATACAAAAATCAATCACTTATAGTTACAACACAAACATAGGTCATTCATGAGGTTTCCAAACACAAAGGACAGGAAATAAAAGAGGGAAGAAATTGAAAGTTGTGTTCTTGACTCTCGTCCTCGAATCTAGAATCGCAACCCAACGAACTCTTCAAATCTTTGATCCTTTGAAGCTCTAAGATGCCGCCTCTGTCTAGAATTACAGTCCATAGGGAGGCCTCACTGAAATATTTCTTTATGTAGCCCTAAAAGTGCCTCCCCGAATCAAATCGGCCAAAAACTGCTTATGTAGATAGTAGTCACAGCGTTGCGACGCTTCAATGTAGCGTCAGAATGTTGACAGTAATTTCAACATTACTATCGTAGCATCGTAATGCTGCAAGTAGCGTGGCGACTTTGCCCTGTTTCAGCTCTCTACCTTGCAGTGTCACGGGGTAGCATTGCAACGCTTGTTCAACTATGCCCTGCCTCCGATTTCTAAATTTTCTTTCCTTTTTCTCCATTGATCAATGCCCTAGGTCAAAACTTTGACCTCCTTAGGGGTATTTTGGTCATTAATCTTTCAAAATTTCTTTTTCTCATCCAATTGCTCGATTTCCTATAATCAAACAATAAAAGCTTCAAAGATATCAAATTAAGCGTAAAACTAACTAAATTCTAAGCCTAGAAAACACTCTTTTTGGATGCATTTCAATGTCGTTCACCCATGCCAACGCCTAAGCCTTTGAGCAGCCACACACTTCTAACTTCTAATCCCCTTCGGCCAATGCACACCTTGCAATCATGCCTAGCTTCTTCTTTTGGCGGCCCCTTGAGCGCTCATCTCTGATATTTGGTTGCTTGTATGCCGCTCGTCCTTGACCTTCACTAACATCTATGAAGGCTAATGCATGCCTCTATATCAGCCAACTAACCTCCAATATGGCCTTCAACACACGCCTCATGCTACACTTAGCCAATTTCCCCCTTGATTCCTTGGACATATGGCATGGCATGACTTCAACTCCCAAACCTCTCCTATTTTTCTTCTAAGTATTGGGTCCTCTCAAGTTCTATACATAGAGAATTTCCTTCGCTCTTTGGCCTAACTCCACGTCTAGCTTCCCCTTTGCCTACATTTTTCAAAATTTCACCAAGTGTTGGTTACCTCTTCAAACTACCCGAGAGCATCTTTGCCTAACACTTAGAGTAATCTTCTCCTTACACTTCTATGCATTTACATTACTCACAAAGTAAAATGCAACTAGGTTAACAAATATAAACATCATCTAACAAATAGACTTAAGCATAATTACCTAGTAAAGTAGATTCCAGGTTTTACAATTTTAATATGTTTCACTTTGTTGAGGAATGAAAAATATATATTACAAGTTTGTATATTAGACGAATTGTGCTTTGATTCAAACATGTTCAAGAGGAAGAGTATGAACTAGAATGTTTGAGAATAACGTGTTTCATGTTTGAAGTGGTTTGAAAACCACTTGATCTTTATACCCATGGTGACTACTCTTATACTACGTGAATATGTTTTCATGGTATACTAGAGACATAGAGATAGGTCTTTGGGACCCACTTTGGCACACACATAGGTTTTGTACCCATGGTGATTAGTCGTATATTATGTCGAGGTGTCTTACCTTTTGGGGGCCATTGTGCACGACAAAGATTCACTTTGCAATGTGCCTTGAAAGTACTTGGTAAATAGTATGACGAAGATTGTTCTGCTACGTACTCAGAGATTACTTGGTACACAGTCTGACAAAGATTTGCTATGCTATTTGTCTGGAGATTACTCGATACATAGTCTGATAGAGATTGATCTACTACGCATATTGAGATTACTCTATGCCAGTATGACAGAGATTTGGCTACAAATTTAGTGATGGATTTTACCAACTTATGTCTATGTTTTCAAGAGCTATTTCTACCGAACATGTATATGTTTTTATTTTCCTCAATTTTTAAAATTTTTCATGATTTACATGTTTTAAAGAGTTCTAAATTTTCACAGAGTGTGTAAACTTTCATTTAAATTATTTTCTCATGAACTCTTACCACTCATTAGGCTTTTTAGCTATTTTTTTTTAAATTTCTTCCACCAGGTAACAAATTAAGGTTTTGACTAGAGTTTAAATATGCCATTAGTTTTATTTGGGCTAAATAATATTGCATATTACATGTATTAATTATTTAGTATACAAAAACTTGCATGTTTCTCTTACTGAGTTTTTATGAATTTGTTTCAAATATTATGGTCTTCATTATATCGATGAGTGTGTGGTGAGGAACACTCGATGGTGGAGCTCGAGTTAGAAATAAATTATTTGGGAGTGTTTTCTTTTTACGTATGGTTTTATCCGATTTTTAGGGGAAAATTCTGGGAAATTTTCAATAAAATTTTATTAAGATAGTATTTGCTAGCCACTTATTTTGAAAATTTCTTTAGAACTTGGCAACAGATTTAATAGTTTAAACAAAATTTATTTATCGTCATGCCACGTCCTAGGTTTTGTAAGTTAACTTGGGGCGGGTGTGAAAAATTTTGTTTTGTCGATCTATTTTATTTTATGTTCAAACTGTTTTCCTAAGTAACAATATGATTTGGGAACAACTAAACTGCAACTAAACTATCTATAACTTAAACTTAAAAGTGTTGGGGTTGATGCCCTAAATCTCGTAGCGTCCTATAGTTTGTCAATATTTTTGAACAAACTCATTGTTTATTTAATAAAATATATGATATTTTATTCTATATTTTAGTTTCATTAACCACAAACCAATAAACTAACATCCAAGGTTATCTTGTAGCTTAAACATGTATGTGCAAACATATGGGTGGATCATGTTTAAGTAATAACTTAAATGTTTTGTAGTAGATGGATAAGGTTGGGTACCTTATCCTGGTGACACTACGAATAAGGTGCACTTTGTAGTTGTTATAATTGTTGTAAGGTGCTACAATTGATCTGATCCTGATCATTCATATATAGACATGTGAGTGGGGATATTCTATATAAAGGAGTTTGTATAAGATCGGACCATGAAATGTTTAGTCTCATTATACAACAACGTTCATAATAGAGACTTACATTTCACCAGGATGACCATAGGTAACATGACTTGAATCCTAAGTGAGTTGTGAACTCCTGCCTATGAGGGCGGTTCTTTGTTTTGTATGGGTGAGAGTGGCCAGATTGCCAACTCAATAAGCCTACCATTTTAGGTATTCATCTGATTGAGGAGTTGGGAACACAACTACACAAGAAAGAATTCACTTCTTCTCCGAGGATGAGGTAAATAGATAAATTGCTCTCATAAGGGCTGATTCTGGGGCTTGAACAATGTGGCGCCACACCCTCTCCTTGCTCGAGAGGGGTTTAGTCATAGTTGGACTATGATCTATTATTCTTTAGAGGGATCGATGGTACCTAAGGAGTTAGATGTCACTACAGGGGAAAAATGGTTGGCCCAACTATACGTACGAGCAATTTGTGAAGGATCATCGTACTATTGATTGGTTATTTCTAATGGATATAGAAATATATCTTTGGTGGGAAGAGTGCAGCTGTCGGTCTTTAGTGGAATGCATGATAGTTAACTGATGGTAAATAATTTAATTAAAGAATTTGATTAATTATTCATGTACAGTTGGAGCTTTAAACTAAATGTCCATGAGGTCCCCTTCGTAGCTCAATAGGATTAAATGAGAATCATTTTTGGATTAACTTCAATTGTTCAAATTAATTGAGGGATTTTATTATATATAATATAATTAAGTTATTTTAATTATAGATGATATAATTATTATAATGTATTTGATACATTATAGCATTTGAAAGAAGAAATAAATATTTGAATAAAATTCAAATATTAATTATATGAATTGGATTCATAATTGTTAAATTTAATATAAATGTGATTTATATTAAAAGTCATATAAGAGAGAAAAGAAACTATAGGTTATATTGTATATCATACAATATTAAAACTATAGGTTATAAGTTATATTTGATATAACTTGTAGTTTAATATATATATATATATAATGTTAAGTTTGTTATCATATTTATATTAAATATTTTTCATATAAATTAATTTTATTATTTTATTTATTTTAAAATTAATTTATTGAACCCTTTTTTTTCTCTCCACCCATATATGTGGGTAGTTGATGATATATTTGACATTTTTGAAAGGAAGAGCGCCTTCTTCTTAACGTAGTAAGAGTAACAGAGACAAAAAGGGTTCTGTGAGAATTGTTGTTCTCAAAGATCAATTACAATTCCTCATCCTGCCCTCTATTCTCAATTTCATTCCCTGTTACAAAATAATCAGAGCCAACCACACTTAGGTTATCTACCTGAGAATACCAAGGTCGCCATTGTGGTAGTGCTCATTGTCAGTTTGAGGGCTCTTGAAGATTTGTCTTCAAAGGTAAGGTTTTTCGAAACCCTAAATTTTCAATAAGTATGCTGTAATTTTTGTAAATACATAACTTGTTCATTCTTTTCTGTAAAAATTTCATTCTATGAGAAATGGGAATTCAAACAATCCCGCTTTCGCTCAAGGTTTTCTACAATGATATCCTTCAAAAAGTACATAATAAAATTTTATAAGTAGCTTTCTTTGTAAGTGATAGATTTCTACATGGTATTGAAATTTATCGTTGATTATCATTGATATACTTCAAATAATATAAACCTATAGTCATGGACTCTAATCACTGATAAAGTGTATCGATAGTATTATCTCATATCACTTATAGAGTGTCTATCAAAGCACGAGAGACTTCATTCAATGATAGATTTTGCTATCGGTGATAGAAGGTTCACACTGATATGAGAGTCTATTGCTACAGATAAAAAAAAATCTATCAATGATAGACTCTATCACTGTTAGACGCCTACCACCGATAAACTTTACCATTGATAGATTTCGATTTGGCATTTTGAACATTTTGTATGAGCTAGCTCTAAAATTTGCTATATCTTCATATTCTTTTATATTGTGCTATATCTGCTGATACTTTTAGTCTGGTTGTTCTACTTGCAACTACCACTTTAATTTATCCAATAGAAAGAATTTTCAATGTAGTACCCAAGATTGGTTCATTATAGAAGATATTAGATAGTGATAACTTGTATTTGTACAAGTTATTGTCTCTTAAAGTTAGAATATTTAAAAGTGTTTGATAAGAAAAGCATTAGAGTCATAGGAAAATAGAGCAAAATTACATTCCATGCGTTCATCGAGTTTAAAGAAAAGTTTAAGTGAAAATTATATCACCAACACACTTATTATACAGAAATAGATACGAAAACAAAATAAAATGAGCTATGCATTACATCCAAAGACAAACCATGCGACCAAGAAATTCATGGAGCAAAGATATCCGAAGATTCATTATGAGGAGTGACAAATTCAAGACTAGTCATGCGGCAAAATAGCTTAAGCAAAGAACATGAGAGTCGAACACATCTGAAGGGACCACCGACAATTGCAGTAATGAACGCAAAAAGTTATCTAAAGAATTTGCCACAGTCCTGTGTGGAACAAGTGATCTCCCTATCAAATCTCTATGTATATCCCAGTTCCAAATGAAGAAAGAAGATCACGTAGCTAACACTCATACACGAATTATCACACACTGACGAGAGACATTCTTTGGCATTCAAGAGAGTTTTCGGAGAACATTCCTCCCATCATACCCGAGGCAATCTTCCTTGAAGAACTACCACCATCCCCACCAGAGAAGAAGACTCGGGAGAGGAACTTCTCCATCGTGCACCACAACACAAAATCACTTCTATGTCAGATCGACGGGAAGCAAGAAACAAGTATTGGAGATCATCTTCTTCTTCTATTCATCCATTTACTTCATTTCTTATTTTCTATATTTCCATTTATACACATTTTATTTTTCTCATGACATTATAACGAACTCCTTTCTCTCTTAATATATATATATATATATATATATATATAACATGACTTTATCTTTTCATCTTCTATTTCTGTCGCTTTTGTTTATTTTTTCATGAGTAGCTAAATCATTAGTGAGTTGGAATGAGTTAATCCTCATACGAGCGAACATAGTGATGAGCAACTGTTCATTTGGTTTAATAAGTTTTTAAATCCAACTCTTGATTTCATTTAACCGATTTGATCAAGTGGTAGTAATTAGCTACTCGAGAGAGCAAGTGATAGTGGATCTTATTAACCCGGATAAATGATGTGTTTAGAGATAAACACATCCTTACGTTCCAAGTAACCTAAGCATGCATCATAGAAATATGATTTATGTGGCTAGCTCACTGAGGACTGAAATTCTTAAAGGTTGTGAACATGAACACGAGTTTGTCATTGAGTTTAAAAGTTCGAGGGTTGCTAATACCAACTAAATTTTTTCCTTTGTTTTTCTTTCAATCCATTGTTGTTTCGTGCGTCCACCCTTCATATCTTTCACAGTCAAATTCTCATTATTTTAATTGTTTTCAGTTTATGATTTATACAACAACGAGCACCTCGTTATTTGATAAATGCATCCATGTGGTTATAAGTAAAAAGTCATCAACTGAATTTGTTCTGCATTTAATTAATATCTCCATGTGCGACCTCGCTCCTTACCGATACTACCTCCTAATCGGTTTATAATTGGGCTTGTTAGGAGAAAGCTTGTATGATTTTTAGAGAATTTTATTACATTAACTGGACATAGTTGAGCAAACAAACAGATAGCAAGTACCTAGAACACCACCCTATAATTAGTAGAAGAACTTTTTGAACAGGAAGATGTCATCAAGGTCTAAGCAATCCAATTTTCCATGAAAGAAAAAAATAATTGGTTATTTTAGCTTTATAATAAAATTAGTAGGGATTCAACAAAAATCACTAAGAAAAGAACAATAAGTTATAAGCTATCTAGAGATCAGACAAAATCTATCATAGAACTTTCAAATCTAGGGCAAGAAACTAAAAAATCAAGAAACAATAGCTACATAAACCATCACAAAAGCCATTCAAACACAAGTGAATATTTGATGGAAAGCTCCAAAACTGAATACTTACGAGAAGAATGTAGACACATCAGATAACATCTAGCACATTCAACATTCACAAAATATGTCCAATATTATCCAAAAACAGACGTTTAGCACATAACAAATCAGACAACATCTTTATCTTCAAAACCATTCATCCATGAAAACCAAAGTCTAAGAATAGAGCGAGCTTAAAAATAAAAATAAAAAGAAGATACTCCAATCATAATTAAGTTCAACAATTTCCAGACTCTCCAAATTGATGCTTGAAAAATCAATTCATTAACCAACGTTGAGAAGCTGAGCTTGGCAATCGGTGTAACAGCTTCTCTTTCATTCCAAATAATTCATAATGGAATACGATAATGGGAAATTGCAATGCAGCTGAAAAACGTAAAAGTAAGAATGAGTTTTTAGTGATTAATTACAAAATAGTGATATAAACAAGAGAAATATGTGTTAGAAGTTAAGCTAGATACATAATGGATAATACATTTCTAGATACATTTCCAAATACACGAATTTCTAATTTCTAGATCCATGCACTTCTAGATACATATAATTGTTAAAATACATGAATGGTATGTATACATGTACTTCATTTATTTTGTATATTTTAGGAAACATCTCTTAACTACTATATAAAGGGTTCATTTCCCTCCTTTGTAATCAATTGAAGGAAGACAATCAAATCACTAGAAAAAAAAATTGAGTTTCAAGAGAACAATATTCTTCTCTTGTGTGTTCTTGAGTTTTGTAAGAAAACAAGTTTCTTCTCTTCAAAGTTTGTGAGATTTAGAGTGAATCTTAGAGTGATCTCATCAACGCTTGCAATAAAGAGGTATTAGGGAATAAAGTTGAAAGATGTCATTCAACAACATTTGCGGCCTCAACATCCACGTTTGGAGGGAAAAAATTATAGATGGGGAAGTCAACAAATGAATTATGAATCTCAAGATCTTTGGGGTATTGTTGATAGAAGATATTTGAAGCCTAAAGGTGAGAATGGTCTCTCACAACAACAACTCAATGAGTTGAGAGAGACTAGAAAGAAAGATAAAAATAAAAAAATAAAAAAAGGCATTATTTTTGTCTACCAAGCTGTAGATGAAAATATTTTTTAAAGGATATCAGGTGTCTCGACTACTAACGTTGCATGGGATACATTGCAGAATTTATACAAATGAGAAGAAAAAGTAAAATTGGTATGATTACAAATACTTCGAGCTGAATTTGATACCATTCGAATGAAAGATGCTAAAACTATTGAAGAAATTTTTTCACTATCTTATCTTAATTGTTAATCAATCGAGATCAACTGGAGAAGCAATTGAAGATGCAATAGTAGTTGAAAAGAACTTTAGAAGCGTGACAAGAAGGTATAAGCATATTGTTATTGCAATTGAAGAATTCAAAGATTTGTCAGCTCTCTCCATCGATAGCTTAATGGGATCTCTTCAATCCCGTGTGCTCAGATTAAAGTGGCTTGATTCTACTCCTTCACAAGAAGCTTTTCATATACAAACCTGTTCTAGAGGGAGATCAAGTGGAAGAAGAGGTGGACGTGATGATAGAAAAAATGGACGGTCCAACGACTTAAAAAATTATGAGTTAGAGAATAGAGACAATCAAACATCTTCAAATAGAGGAAGGGGGAGAAATTCAAGTAGAGGAAGAAACAGAAGTGGAGGTCGTGAAGATTTTTCTCACATACAATGTTTTAATTGTAGACATTATGAGCATTTTGACGCAGACTGTTGGTTTAAAAAGTCTAATTCAAATCAAGTTGAATCCACTCTAATGCATAAGTAGAAGGATAATCATCTGGGTCTTCTCTTTCTCACATAATATCCAAGAAACAAGCACTAAAAATATGTGGTATCTTGACAGTGTTTGTAGTAACCATATGACTGGAAAAAAGGATATTATTACATCTTTAGATGAATCTCATCAAGATGAAGTGAAAACTAGTGACAATAAGTTTGGAGGCAAAGGAAAAGGAGATTTTCGTCCAAAGAAAGAATGTAGCAAAAAGAATCACTGATGTTTATTATGTTTTAGGGCTCAAACACAATCTTTTAAGTGTTGGGCAGCTTCTGCTGAAAGAACATGATATTATCTTTAAAGACAGAATATGCAGATCATAACCAATAATGGAGGTCACATAACAAAGGTTCGTATGACTCATAACAAAATGTTTCCAATCAAAATGTACTATGAGAAGCTTGTTAGTTTTGAGACTTTACTAAAAGACACTTCTAAGGCTTTGGCATTGTCGGTATGGACACCTGAGTTTTGACACTTTTTCTGATATGTGCAACAACATATGGTGAGAGCAATGCAAAATATTAAAAAAGAAGTTCAACTTTATGAACTATGTATTTTCAGAAAGCATTATCGAAAGTTATTTCCAACAAGAGGTTCTTGGAGAGCATCAAAGTCTCTAGAGCTTGTCTATATAGACTTATGTGGACCCATGAGAACTACTACACATAGAGGTAATTATTATTTTCTCAGATTTATCAATGATTATAGTCGAAAAAAATGGATTTATCTTCTAAAAAAAAGAGCTCTACTTTCGAATGTTTCAAGACATTCAAAGCAATGGTTGAAAATAGAAGCAACTTGGGATTGAAAACATTGCATCCGGATCGTGGAGGAGAATATTTTGTTTTTGCAGATTTCTTGAAGGAAAATGGAATCAAGCATCAGAAAACTGTTCGAAGAACTCTTCGACAAAATGGAGTTCCAAAGAGAAAACAGAATAATAATGGAGCTTGCAAGAAGTATGTTGAAGGTCAAGAAACTTCCTCATCAATTTTTTGGAGATGTAGTAATTTGTGAAGTTTATCTCTTAAATCGAGCTTCAACTAAAAGTGTGCAAGGTATTACTTCTCAAGAAGAATGGAGTGGATTAAAGTCAAATGTTAGTCACCTATAAGTACTTGGGTGCATTGCTTACTCTCATATTTCAGATGAGAATAAAGGTAAACCAGATTATAAATTAGAAAAGTGCATTTTTGTTGGGTACAATGAGAACTCCAAGGTTTACAGATTATACAATCATGTGAGTAAGAAAGTTATTATTAGTCGAGATGTCAAGTTTAATGAAGTAGAATTGTGGAAATGGGATGCAACAAATGAAGATCAGAATCCATTACTTGTTGACATGTGTGGCAAACAAAATGCTCGAGACTTGGAGCTTGAAGAGACTCCACTAGTGGCTTTATCTTCATCTTCACACTCTACGGGTGATAAAGAAACTACTTCAAGGAAGACAATAAGTATTCATGATATCTATATTACTTCAAAAAGAATGTTGGACGATGAGCATGTTGATTTTGATTTATTTACAGATGTTGATCCTATATACTTTGAGGAGGCAATTCAAGATGAAAAATCGAAAGATGCAATGGATAAAAAGATTGATGCAATTAGAAAAAAATGAGACATAGGAGTTAGTCAAACTACCAGAAAATAGAAAAGCTCTTGGAGTGAAATAGATCTATAGAACAAAGTTGAAGCAACATGGAGATGTTGAGAAATATAAGGCAAGACTCATCATGAAAGGGTACAAACTAAAGTGTGGTGTAGATTATGAAGAAGTTTTTGCACCTATGACTTGCCTGGAGACTGTTCAATTGCTTCTAGCCCTTGCAGCACAAAATAACTAGAAAGTACAATGGATGTCACGTCGGCTTTTCTAAATGGGTATTTAGAGGACGAAATATATGTTGAGCAACCCCCTGGTTATGTCAAGATTGGAGAAGAAAATAAAGTGTGTTAATTGAAGAAAGCATTGTACGAACTAAAGCAAGCACCGAGAGCCTTTTTTAGTCGTATCGACAATTTTTTCTTGAAGGATGGCTTCAAAAGATGTCTATACGAGCATGCTCTCTACACGGAAGAGGATAAAGATGGCAATTTCTTTAAAATTTGTTTATATTAGTCTTTACGGAAAATTCAAACATGATGATCGAAGATTTTAAAGAGAGCATGAAGAAAGAATTTGAGATGATTAATATGGATTTACTTCATTACTTTCATTGTATTGATGTTGAGAAAGATGATGGATGGACTGCAATTTTCCAAAAGAAGTATACAAAAGATTTGTTGGTAAAATTCAAAATGGAGAAAGCTCATCCTATCAGTACTCCTATGAAACTAGCTTGAAACTAAGTAAACATGATGACAACAAAGCTTTTGATGCCACCATCTATATAAGTCTTGTTGGGAGTTTAATGTATTTAACTACAACTAGACCTGATCTTATGTTCTTAGTCAATTTATTGAGCATATTTATGGCATCATCAAAGAGAAGTCATTAGGAAACTGGAAAGAGAGTTCTTAGATATATTCTTGGAACTATTGATCATGGAATCCACTATAAGAAGAACATGGATAATGTGCTTGTTGGCTAGGAAAGGTATTACATGAATTAAAGAGTCCTTAATAGAAAGAGACTGTCATATTCTGTGACAAGAAATCATCTATTTCACTTTCAAAGAATCTCGTCTTTCATGGAAGAAGTAAACACATAAAGATCAAGTATCACTTCATTAGAGACTTGATAAAGATGGAGAAGTATGCATTAAGTATTGCAAGACACAAGATCAAGTTGTAGATATTTTCACCAAAGCATTAAAGAAATGCTTGTTCTATAAAATGACAGAGAAGCTCGGAGTCATAGAAGTCTAGCTTAAGGGGGGATGTTAGAAATTAAGCTAGATACGTAATGGATACTACAGTTCTAGATACATTTCCAAATACATGAATTTCTAATTTCTAGATACATGCACTTCTAGATGCATATAATTGTTCAAGTACATGAATGGTACGTATATATGTACTTCATTTGTTTTGTATCTTTTACGAAACACCTCTTCAGTACTATATAAAGGGTTCATTTCCCTCCTTTGTAATCAAGTGAAGGAAGACAATCAAATCAATAAAAAAAAATGAGTTTCAAGAGAATAATATTCTTCTCTTGTATGTTCTTGAGTTTTATAAGAGAACATGTTTTTTTTGTTCAAAGTTTGTAAGATTTAGAGTGAATCTTAGAGTGGACTCGTCAAAGCTTCCAACAATATGTACTTAATAAAGAAACTGAAACGAAATTACAAAATCTAACTTAAACAATATTTCGAGTAATCATTCTGAAATGATTAAAAATACTTTCGTTAGAAAAAAATCACTACAAAAAAAATATGTGTATTATCATTTATATATAATCAGTTTTATATATAGTTTTATACTTTAAAACACAATTTTCACATCATGAAACATGATTTAAAATGAAGAAAGATATTTATCTATATGGATTTGTGACATGTAGAGACCATCAACACACGTTTTGAGAAGAAAAATGGATTCACATCAACTCTTAAAAGGATGCGACGAGATTGCCAAAATATGTTAAACTGGTCATCTAAAAAATTTGTATGAAAAATATATTAGCAATCTATAACACTCGTTCCATATAAATGACCTTTGTAAAAAATTTATTTTGGTTTTTAAATGTTCTATATTCTATTGATCATTATTAAAATAAATGAAGAACATATAATTATTATAAGTCATAAATCATTAAATTTCTTATTTTGGTTCAAAATGAAATAATGAACTTATGAATATTAAATAATTAAAATCTGAAATTCTTAATTTGCATCTTAGTGTCAGTTTTTTTTTTTTCCTGTTGAAAAATATTAGGTTTATTAATTTAAAAGAAAATTATGACAAATCTCTTGCAAACATATTTATTACTTTCATAGAAAAAAAGAGACGTACTATATATATATATATATAACTGTAACATACATGTCATCTATTCCAAACTTTTCGCACTAATATTTATCTTTTTAACAAATATTCTTTCTAAAACATATCTCTTTTCCTCAAATATTTCCTAAAACCAAAGAAGACACCTTAAATAGATTAGATTGGTTCAAGAAACCTATGAGTCCAAGTTTGGTGCTCACAAAGTAAATCTCTTTAGAAGTTTACACTTGAATCATACACCTTCGCATAACTTTGACCATAATCATTTCATCATAGAGCAAACAACAAGTACGAAAAGAAAGGAAATAAACATAACTTTTTAGAAATGTAAAACTACGAAGTAAAAAATCATTATTAATATGTCAAAGCCCAACGATAATTGACAAAACCTTTGATTCTAAAGGTCAAAGATTTGATCTCTCATAATAATAATAACAACTTGACACTATTAGCAAGAAAAAAAAAAAAAAAAAAGAAAAAACTCATTGGTGCAAAGTTGATCTCCATTTCATATCTCTAATATATCCTATTGAATAACTACTTTTAAAATTCAAGGTTAAGATTGCACCACTTATCTAAGTTGAAGGTCATTTTTAAGGTTTTTCTTTATAAACAAAAATTTTAAGTGATATTTGGTAATCCAAATAATTTTCTTCTCAAAAAGGAATGGATTGAATTAGGCCTAAGAATTCTTCCAGAAAAGAAAAAGAAAAAAAAAATGTGCAAATATATGATTCAATGTGTCGATCTGTAAAAATAATAACAAACACTTAATAAGAAAACATGAATCATTATTTAATTAAAGTTGCGTTTGAGAATCTTACTTGTGTGATGCAACATCTTTCGTAAATTAAATTAATCTTCACGCTTCCCCTTACTTTCCTCCATTCGGAAACATTTTAAGCAAATTCAAATAGTAGGATTAGAATACAAAGAAAATGAGATTAGAAATTCACTTCCTCCTATCCTCATGGATTTCAAATGATCTGTGCTTACTATTCCAATCGACAATGTCTCCATTTCATTGCAATGAACTATGTCCACTGACCTCAAGAATGGAAACTTAAGTATACTTTTTTCCAGAGTGAAAGTTGACTGGTCTTGATAAATTATAAAGTGTTAGACAACACAGTTTTTTTAAAATAATTTGTTACTGTCAAATAATTGATAGCTTCGATCGTCGATAACATGCTATTAGTGACAATTTCTAGAGATCCCATTTATACTTTAGTTCGAGATTAAACTTAATTAATTAAATTCAATAAGTTGATAGACTTCTATAAGTGACTATCTTATATCATAATAATAGAAGTCTATCATCTATAGTTAATGATAGATTCTATAAATTTAAGACTTTTAGTTTGATCTTGAGTATTTACTAATAAATTATTATACATTAGTTGGTAAAAATCTATAAGTCATAGACTTGTATCACTTGCTGAATTGTTTGTTGGTGATAGAAGCTTATTATTAATAGACTAGCATTTGCAAAAGTTTATTGTTAATAGATTTCATACTTTTAAAGTCCGGTAAAAAAAAAAAAAAAAAAAAAAATTATGGACCCGTTTGATATAGTTCTCATTTCTTTTTTTTTTTTAATAAAAATTAAGCTTGTTTAATAACCATTATTTTTGTTTCTTTTTTATAAATTTTAAGAAATATTAGAAGTAAAAGATAGTTTATTTCAAATCTGTTTCTATTTTGTTTTTGTATTTAATAGTTTGTAAAAATAATCAATCCTTGTTGGTACTAAAATATTTGTGAAAATGATTGTGCACTATCAAAACAAGGAAAAGGAGAGTGGCAAGAATAAAAAAAAAGAAAAATATATCTCCAACATGCAACAACAGAAGAAGGGAAACCCGAATCATGGAACAAAAAAAAAAAAGGGCAAGACCCAGAAAATTCAACAGTTGATCTGTCTATATTTGTCATATTTGCAAATCTTTTAAGGATATGTTATACTTTTAGATTTTTTTTCCTGATTTTGCTATCTAATACAATTCTCCTAAAAAAAATGGGGTATATGCGTACCTCTTGTGTGAAAAAAGCTTGGATAATGTCATTTATCCCCTTTGTTGGTGATACTGGAACTTCATTTTCTCCTATCTCGACGGCTTGCAAATTGGGAGTGTTTGTTATTCCATATGAAAATGTTTTCATATCATGGCATCTTCTTATCTTCAAGAAATTCAAGGCAACAAATTTAAGTGTGCATTTTCCAGAGTGAAAACAAAGTAGGCTTGGTAAATTATCAAATTCCAGACGACTCAGTCTGTTGAACACAATTTCACCATTTTCTTCTTCTTCTGTTGCAAAACTCCGCTTTTCGGTTTCAAATATCCTTTCTAATAACTCACAAGAAAAGATATTCAGTGTTTCTAAAAAAGCAAGTGATTTCACTATACTCCAAGGAAACATGCATCTCAACTTGTTGCAGTTTTCAATACTTATCTCTCGAAGTTTGCAAAAGGAACTTGCAATCGGCTTATTCTTATTCCATAACATCTCCAAACTATTTCCTCCATCAATCCTTAAAATCTCCAATGCAGGAAATGAAACCTGCAATTTTATATTTGTATTTAGGATTAGTTGCATATCCATAGCAAAAGATAGCAAAATCTAAAATTATTTTAAAATATAGAAAGATTTAAATAAGAGTCCACGTGAAAACTTTAACAAGCTTATTAGCCCATCAAATTGATTGAAAAGTCTCTTAGTAATAGATCGTCAAAATTAGAAGTTTATCGCTAATAGTTTTCTATTATTGGAGTTTATTAACGTTGATCGAATTTAACTATCAGTACCTATCACTTAACAACACTAATGAAGAAAACTATTCATTGTAAGCTTTTTCTTTTAGTATTCAAAACCTTTATTCATAGACTAATAACACTATAAGTGATATGAGTTATTCATTATTAAGCTTCTTTTAGGTAGGGGTAATATGACCCACATTCATAAAACCATAGATTATTGCTATGTTTACCATGTCTTAAAATAAAATTGTCATCAATTATAAATTAAGGGAAGGGGATCGAACATCTCATCTCTAGGTTGGAAGATCATGCCAATTACCACTAAGTTAAATTCAATTTGTAAATTTTTAGATAAGATTGTAAAAATATCTCCCAATTATATATAAAAATACCATTATTTTTCAAAAAAAGAAAATCAAAATCAAAATACAGTCGTCATTAAATGGTAGTATGTATGACAATATTTGGGAGATAAAGACACGTTTTGGAAAACATGTTGACCTTTGGATATTAGCTCTAACCATGATTTTCACATTCTAATCTTTACCAAAATCTTGAAGATTTTCCCATTGTGATAGCTATAATTTCACATTCTTAAACCTCGTTTGAAGTGGTTGCCAGTTTTTATTGATTTCGTAATTAAGTTGAAATATATATTGACGTACTACAATTTAAGTATGTGTTTAGTGGACATAAGTTGGAAAATCGTTTTTGATGAATTTAGATTGTTATAAAATTAAAAAAAAAAAAAGAAAGTGATTTTAGGTACACTAAGATAACAGCCAAACATACCCTTTAAGTAATAAAATGATGGAAAAAGTTGGTTGAAGAAGTAAGAATACACACTACCTTGTGAGTGAAAAAGGGTTTTGGATAAGGTGCCCCCAATACTGAGTCTTTACCTTCTTCTATGCTTATTATTCCATTTGAAAAGATCTCCATTTCATTGCATTCTTCTATTTCCAGTGTTTCCAACAAAGGGAACGTAAGCTTGCATTTTCCATTGTAAAAGCTTGCAAGTTTTGGTAAGTTGTGTAATCTGGTTATAGTCAGTTTCTTAAAAATAATTTCACTATTTTCTTCTGCTGCTGCTTCAATGACTATGGATTTCATTTCCTTACAATCAAATATTTCAATGGAATTGAGATTCACCAGATTTTTTGCCACTGAAAGACTAAACAAAATTTTCATTCCATGGCAACCATGTACTTGAAGATCAACCAAGTTGGAGAATGTGATTGTGGTTATTTGATCGATGTTCTTCAACACGTGTGTAAGTTTAGGAAGATCCCGCAATATTAACGTCTTCAAATTTGCACATCTTTGGATATTGTCATTTCCAAATACTTGTACCAACTGGAGGCAAGTCCTAATTTCCAGTTCTTCAATATTGTATAATACTTCATTCATTTCCAAAGGCAGAGTAATCAAGTTATCATTGTGAGACCCAAACAATGTAAGACTTTGGAGTTTGAGAAATTTTTGATATGAGCCAAAAGCTCTCCTTCTCTGCCAGGTTACAAGTCATTGCTAATGTTTCCAAGCTCTGGAATCGTACTACCTGAAATCCACAAATAAAAGTCTCTAAACCCTTATTATATATATATTGATCAAAGCAAAAGAAGTCGTATGATTCACAAAACAGAAGTTAATTAGTACCAAATTGAAGCATATACAATTCTTGCATATATTGGTTATTAATAATATTGAAGATGTATTAATTACCTCTCCCATGTTTGATGCTTCATCCACTGGAAATATTTCGTTTTCCTCTTCCACATTTAACCGTTCAATTTCTTTCATATATTTGGTGAAGGACGCTGGAAAAATACTTTTCAACTTGGAACAAGAAGTAACATCGACATTCTTTAGATTTGGAAATTCCAAAACATCACCAGCATCTTTGTCCCACACGTACATTAAATTTGGTAGACGACTTAAATATAAACTTCTCAATGGCACTAGTACTTTTGTATCACCGAAGGTCGGCTTTGCAATTTCAAATACCCTTTCCAATAACTCACATGAACAGATATACAAATCCTCTAAACAAACAAGTGATGCCACTATGTTTGAAGGAAACACGCATTTCAACTTGTTGCAATATTCAATCCTGATTGTTTGAAGTTTGGTAAAGGAAGTATTGATTGGTCCATTATTATGCCATAGCATCTCCAAATTGTTACATCTATCAATGTATAGATACTCCATTTGAGGAAATGAAACCTGCAATATTATTAAAATCTCCTCAGTTAAAAAACAATTCAGGGTCAATCAACACCCATTAATAAGCATCTTTCATCTAATGGTTGGAAAATCAATTTTTTTTTATTTTATTTTGAAGTTTCCTAAAATGGACTTTAATGTTTGTCAAATATTAGTCTTTTTTTTTTTTTTTAAGAGAAAAGTTATTTTGACATCGAAAAAAGTGATTTTAAGCATATTAAAATAACACACAAACATTTTTTTTTTTTTTTTTTTGAAAAGTTGAGATTGTTGAGGGGTCGGTGGATACACCCGTAAATCTCAACTAAATTAACACATCTATAGTGCCCTCAACATGCTCCGGTTTAAAAGGATGCATTGATTGAAGAAAAATACAAGGTAATGTTTAAAGGAAAGATCGAGTAGACCTCCTTCCACATAATCCCATCTAACTAACTAAGACCCACAATTTTTAAAGTCTCCAGCTATAATCCAACAAGTAATGAAAAGGTTTGTCAGAGCCTCTAATTCAGCCTTAACTCATTTCTTTTTCTTCGATTCGCTAGCTCATATATACCAGATAACCACCAATTGAGGTTGGCCGATTTTTGGAGCAAAATGGATAACGAGAAGCTTCCATCATAGACTTAAACAACATTGTGAATTAATGCGTCCCACATAATAATAATACGCCTGGAAGAGCCATCCCCTTTAACAAAGACCCAATCAATATTGATGGAGCTCCTAAAGACTTAATGAATTTGTTATCAACATAGGGGAGTTTAGTTTCCATAATAATAGAAAAATCCGGATTGGCAGCCGTGATAACTCTCTTTACAATACCTCGTTTATGGGCAGAGCCAATGCCCTCACATTCCATGTGAGAATCTTCGTATTAGAACTTTAGGCCCATGATCTTTGCTTCTAGGGTAGAATTTCATGTTGGCTTTCAAACTCTGATATAAATTCCTCTAAAACGCAACCAACCACCATAGCTTGGTATGAATTTTGGAACAGAATGGATTTTAGGATCTAATTTTTTGAAATTTAACCATAAAACCCCCCATTGTGACCCATCCTTGGTTATAGCATAGCAGCCGAGCCTGTTCGAGATCACGTACGGAGATGATTGCTTTATAAGCATGGAAGGATTGAAAGCGTCAATGGAATTGTTTGCATTTGTTAAGGCTTCTAATAATCTTCCCCAATCGTCATGGAAACATCTTCGTGATAAAATTATCAGAGTTCCAGTTGAAAATTTCCTCCTCTGTGTTATTGAAGGTTTCCTTTGTGACATTTAGAAAGGTTTCAGTTGAGGTTGAGATTGAGGTCGTGGATTCCGCAGAATCAAAAACGACAGTAGATGTATCACTAGAAGAGACGATTTTGGCATAAGTTTGCGTGTTTCATCTGGCTCTGCGTCTTTCAGTTTTCTTTAGGAACAAAATTTCTGAATGTCAACATGTTATGGAACTCCATCCATCCCGTTTTCTCTAGTCCTTCAGGAATCATAATACATGTTTTTTTACCTTTGTCATATAGCTTGTAAATTTCAGCAATAAGTCCTTTCTTGTATGTTTTTTCAATCCATATCGTGAAAACATCATACCTTTTTTCTTGAAAAAATTTGTTGTTTCTGGGAGTTTTGATTAGTGTTGTGAAAGAGGCCTGCATCCATTCGATTGTATCCGGGTAGATCGATATTGCGAAGAATTTGTAGAGTCCATATTCCATTAGATGAATTTTTTGTTATGAATCATTGCATATGAAGGAGTATGAATCAGTTTTAGTTTATACTTCAAGATTGCTAGCAGTAATAAATGAAATGAAGAGACATGGAGAGACAATAAATGATGAGCAAGTAGTAGAAAAGATACTTCACTCAGTGGATGAAAAATTTGACTTCATCGTTGGAGCTATTGAAGAATAAAAAAGGATTTGAGTAAAATATTCATCGATCAACTTGTAGGTACATTACAAGCTATGAAGAGAAACTTCTCAAGAAGAACAAACAAACAATTGAACAACTTCTGCAATCAAAGTTGCAGCTGATAGATAATGAAGATGGCCAAGCAAAAGGCAAATGAGGTCAAGGACGTGGTGGCAATCACATACATGGTGATTTCAAAGGTCGAGATTGAGGAAACATTGACCGAAGAAAATTTGATGAGAGTAATTCAACTCAAATTCATCAAATGGTCGTGGAAGACAAAATTATTCGAGGCTATAAGAAGGGAGATCAAATAATGATAGGGGGTATGATAAAAGTCAAGTTGAATGTTATAATTGTCATAAATTTGGCCATTATTCTTGGGAATAGATAAATAAAGTTGAAGAAAATACAATTATGTTGAGAAAGATGATGAAAGCGGTGAGTCATCTTTACTTTTAGCATGCAAAAGTGAAGAAACATGTGAAACTAATGCATAGTATCTTGATAGCGGCACAAGCAATCACATGTGTGGAAGTAAGCCGATGTTCGTGAAACTTGATGAATACATTGGTGATAATATCGTTGGGGTTGATATCTTAAATCTCGTAGGGTTTTGTACTGTGTAATTGTATTGTACAAATATTTTATTTATTTAATAAAATATATGATGTTTTATTTGACATTTAGTAGTATCAACCCACAAACCAATAAACTAACATCCAAGGTTATCATCTGTAGCTTAAACATGTATGTAGAGATATACAGATAGATCATGTTTAACTGATAACCTAAATAGTTTGTAGTAGATGGATAACGGTGCATATTTATTCTTGGTGACACTACGAGTATGGTTTGCTTTATAGATGTTATAATTGTTGTCATGTGCTACAAATGATCCAATCCTGATCATTTATGTGGAGATATGTAAGTGATGGTATTCTATACGAAGGAGTTTGTATAAGACTAGACTACAAAGTGACTAGTCTCATTATATAACATCGTTCTTAATAGAGACTTACATTTCACCAAGATGACTATAGGTGACATGACCTAAATCCTGAGTGAATTGTGAACTCCTATCATGAAGTTAGATTTAGGGATTCGTCTAATTGGGGAGTTGGGAACACAACTACACAAGAAAGAATTCATTCCTTCCCAATGTCGTGGTAAGTAGATAAATTGGTCCCTTAAGGATTGATTTCAGGGCTTGAACAATGTAGTGCCACATTCTCTCTTGGCTCGAAAGGGGTCATAGTTGGACTATAACTTATTGTTCGTTAGAGGGATCAGTGGTGCTTAAGAAATTAGATATAGCTATGGGGGCAAAATGGTAATTTTGATCCAATTGTACTTACGAGCAATTTGTGAAGGGTGCACTGTTGACTGGTTATATCCAGTGGACACATAAATATATTTGTAGTGTGAAAAGTGCAACTGTCGGTCTTTAGTAGAGTGCCCAATAGTTAATGGATTTTGAATAATTTAATTAAAAGAGTTTAATTAATTATTCAAGTACCATTAGAACTTCAAGTTACAGGTCCATGAGGTCTCCTTTTTAGCTCAACAGGGATTAAATGATAATCAATATTGAATTTAATTTGAATTGTTCAAATTGATTGAGAGAATTAATTATATGTGATATAATTAATGTTACTTATATTTGATATAATTACTATAATGTATTTGATACATTATAATATACGGTTTATTTAAGAGGAAATAAATATTTGAATATGATTGAAATATTAATTATATGAAATGGGTTCGTATAATTAAATTTTATATAAATTAGATTTATATTAAATATCATTCATGAGAAGAATTAAAACTATAGGTTATATTGTATATGATATATAACATGTATGTATATACATATTTTTAATTAAAATTAATAATTTACTTTTATTAATTTTAATTTTGAAATTAAGGGAGGGAAATAAAATCCCTCTAATCTCTCCCAACTCACGGGGGGGGTGGTTGGTAGATGGTCTTCTTCACCAGTTCTGGAAGAAATATTCTCTTTGAAAAATATTGGTGATCTCAGGAAGAAAATTCACCGAAAGCTTTCCTTTCTCAATTTCTCCCTCTCATCCAAAATAATCTAAGAGTCTACTCAACTCCTTAGAGATTCTCATCCTAAAAGAGAATACAGGAGTTTCCAATTGATGGTGGCCATTTTAGATTGTTCGTGTTTTGTTCGTGACAGATCTGGAGAACGAAATTTTCGTGAAGACTCTTCGTTCTTCAAGGATAAGTCTCCCTAACCCTAATTTTTTTTCCTTTTATTTTCTTTGTTGGTATGTTGTGAATTTTACTGTTATTGCATAATCATATTCCGTAATTTTTCGTTTCTATGGAAAAAAAAAAATTGGGATGCTATGTTTCCATTAGGGTCTTCACGAGTTCTTTCAATTAGTATCAAAGCGAGGTTTTTGGTCTCCAATTTTTTATTTTCCTGAATCTGAATTATAGAATTTGTGGGTAGCATTCTGTAATTGTTCATGCGGTGGATGTTGAATATGATTGATAATTACTGGATGTTTTCGGGATTGGCCATTTAGATTTACAACTTTAATTTTACAAAATTTGGTTTGTAAGGGCCCAAGTTCTTGGAATATAATTTACGATCGAGTCTGTATTTCATGTTTTTTAATCATTCATAGTTATTCCGGTGGATTTCTAGAGAAAAGGAAGCCAATAATGGAGAAAATTCAAAAGAGATCGCAATTGTACAATGGCTACTAAATAGTAGCGTTACAACGTTGTATCGAGCGTTGCAACGCTGCGAAGGGCAGAATGGAACATTCTTTCCATAGCATTGCAATGTTAGGACGCGGCGTTGCAATGCTACGAGATGGACAGAATAAATGTTTCACGGCCAATTCAATTTGTGGCTCTTTTAGTTCTCATCCGATTCGATTGATTCGAGCGGTTCGGGTGCTAGGCGGCTCGGTTCGAGCAGTTCAAGATCCAGATCACTTGTTTAAAACTGACTTGGCTATTATTTTTAATAGTTAGTTTTTTTTTATTAAATTAATATAAGTGTTATATTAATTTAATTAATTGTTTAGGTGTCCAATCGTGATCCAACAATTATTATTTTTTAATTATGCATTTGATGTATGATTTATGTTTATTATTATATGTCATAATGTATGTCATATAGTAAAAATCCCACCATAGGTTTTGCATTATTCATGCATTATTTATGTTATAAATGTTATAATATATAGTTGTATGATTTTAGACTTATAGCATGCTCATGTATCATATAGTATAAATTTTATAAATATATGCATGCATGCATTAATAATATATTCATGCATCATTTATATTGTAAGAGTTATAATATATAGCATGTATGTATGGATAGTTGTATGTTATTAGTTTTTCATTACTTTAGCATATAATTATTATGTATGTTAGTAATGAAATAGAATTTCATGAAGCATGTTACTTTTCTAGGTTATTTAATGATTATCCTAAGTATGCTTTAACATGTAATGAATGGTTTTAATTTATTTCATTTATTTTATAAAAGTTATAATTAAATAAAATTAGAAATTAAAATCAACAATTCAGAATTACATGCAAACCTTAGATTAAAACCATGTTTTAAATAGTTTTAAAATATGATTCACATAGAACTAAGATCATCTTTCTAATGAGACTAGCAATTATATTTAATTTTTTAATCAGTTTAATAGGATTAAATTAGTTTTAATTAAATAGCAAATGTATCTATAAGAAACCTTTTGTTTAAGGCTAGTTCTGTCTAGGATGAGGTACTTAAGTTGATGGAAACGGAACACCCTGACCTGGGAACTGACCTTAAAAGGTGAATTAGATAGATTTGCTACATGCATGCAATTAATGATTAATATTTGTTAAAGTGCTTAATAAATATTAATCAATGTTATTTAACTATCCGAAGTAAGCGTTGTTTTTTGACAAATTTAAACAACCACATAGTAAAAATCAGTAGCCGGATTTTCCTAAGTTAAATAGCTCTAGGTAAAATGCTCTTAATGGGAGAAAAATTGGGTATATGATACTTCATTTTTTTCTTTTCACGTTTCTCCCAAAAAATTCACATCGTGAGATCTATAGTTGAACTTGAGGCACCTTTACTTGTGTCCCCTTACGGATGGTGTTTGTATAGATCAACATCAAGGTGAATGCTTGAAGTGTTTATAGTATGTGGGAGCGACACATGTGTCAATACATCCCTCAGTCTCTCTCATTAGTTTAAAGTAAAGTTTCATGCTCAGCGTCGAGGCACCTTTTCTTGTGTCCCTGTACAGATGGCCATTTGCATGACTCTTTATTCAAACTCCATAAATGGATAGGGTTGCTTTAGTTTTTGTCCCAGTTGATTTTTTCCTATAGTTAGCTCATTGGGCCGGAACTCTATAGTCTAAAATGAGGGGTTACATTTACAAGAAACTGTTAAGCAGGTTTAACAATTTCTGGACCGAACGATGGTGACTAATAGTTACAGTAAGAAGAAGTTGTTCTATCTATTGGTTGGGATAATCTCAATTTAGTAAAGGGGCACCTGATCACCCTACAGTGATTTTTGTCCTACCTCACTGAAACATCATTGCAAAATAGATGTCGCATAGGGTATATTAGTTTGTTTTCCTAAACTTGATTGGTTTTTCAAATGGTTGAATGCACATATACTAATATAAATAATTTATTTGCTTTCAGTAAATTAAAAATATGACTTCTGCAACTTTTAATTTACTCGCCGCCAAAAAACTTACCAGTGATAATTATATAACTTGAGAAAATACAATCAACACAATTTTAATCATCGATGACCTTCAGTTTATCCTTACGAAAGATTTTCCTCATATTCCTGCTCAAAATGCTCCTCGAAATGTTCGGAAGGCATATCAATGATGGATACAGGCAAACGAGAAGGTCCCAACATATATCTTTGCAAGCCTTTAAAAGCCTTGGCCATGAAGCATGAGCCAATGCATACGGCTCGTGAGATCATGGAGTCCCTAAGGGAAATGTCTGGATAACCATCTACACAGCTCAGGCATGACGCCTATCAAATTCATCTTCAATACCCGTATGCAAAAAGGGGCATCTATTAGAGAACATGTTCTCAATATGATGGTCCACTTCAACGTGGCGGAGATGAATGGGTCTGTCATTGATGAAGCCAATCAAGTTAGCTTCATTCTGAAAACTTTACTAGAAAGTTTTTTATAGTTCCGTAGCAATGCTGTTATGAATAGGATTGACTATAACCTAACCACCTTGCTCAATGAGCTTCAAACTTTCCAATCCTTGATTAAAAGTAATAACAGAAGGGTGAAGCAAATGTTGCTTCATCATCTAAAAAGTTCTATAGAAGTTCGACATCTGGAATTAAGTTTGTGTCTTCTTCTTCCGACAACAAAAAGTAGAAGAAGAAGAAAGTTGGAAAGGGGAAGGCTAACCCACCAACTGCTAACCAAAAGAGCGAGAAAATCAAGGTTTCAAAGGGAATCTATTTCCATTGTAACCAAGAGGGACATTAGAAGAGGAACTGTCCTAAGTACATGGCAGAAAAGAAGAAGTCCAAGGAAGGTAAATATAATTTGCTTGTTTTTGAAATTTGTTTAGTGGAGAATGATGATTCAACCTAGATAATAGATTCAGATGTCACTAACCATATTCGTTCTTCATTTCAGGGAATTAGCTTCCGCCGACAACTGGAAGCTAGGGAGATGATGATGTGTGTTCAAACTCGACACGTTGTCTCAACTGTGGTAATGAGAGGACTCCGACTTACTTACAAAATGGATATATTTTACTAGAAAATGTATTTTTTGTTTCTAGTTTAAAGAGGAATTTGATTTCTGTAAAGTGTTTAATTGAAAAAAAATTATATTGTTAATTTATCTATAAATAAAGCGTTTATTTAAATGGTATAAATCTTTGTTCTGCTAAGCTAAAAAATAATTTATATGTGCTAAGACGGCTAGCAACTAAAACCCTCCTAAATACTGAAATGTTCAAAATTGTGACAACTCAAAATAAAAGATTAGGACACATCAATCTCAATAGGATTGAGAGATTGTTGAAGAATTGACTTTTAAGTGAGTTAGAAGGAAATTCTTTACCTATGTGTGAGTCATGCCTTGGAGACAAAATGACTAAAAGATCTTTTACTCAAAAAGGTCATAGTGCCAATGAACCCCTAGAGCTTGTACATCCAGACCTCTGTAGTTCGACAAATGTTAAAGCAAGAGGAGAGTTTGAATATTTCATACTTTTACTGATGATTATTCAAGATATGAGTATGTTTATCTAATGCAACATAATTCTGAATCTTTTGAAAAGTTCAAAGAATTTAAGGCTGAGATTGAAAATGCATTAAATAAAACAATTAAAACATTTCGATCTAATTAAGGTGGAGAGCTTTTGGATCTTACATTCTAGAACTATTTAATAGAACATGGAATTGTATTCTAACTCTCAGCACCTAGTATACCATAGAAGAATGGTGTATCAGAAAGGAGAAATCGAACCCTTTTTGATATTGTTTAGACTACGATGAATTATGTTTCTTTACCTAACTCGTTTTAAGTGTTATGCAGTACAGACTAGAATTTATGTTTTGAACTGTGTTCCATTCAAAAGTGTTACTAGATCACCTTTGAAGTTATGGAATGGTCATAAAGGTAGTTTACGTCATTTTCAAATTTTGGGGTTGCCCAGCATATGTGCTTGAGGCAAATCCTAAGAAATTGGAATCTCGTTCAAAATTGTATCTATTTGTAGGTTACTCTAAAGGAATGAGGGGTGGTTACTTCTACAATCCTAAAGAAAATAAAGTGTTTGTGTCGATAAACACTACATTTTCAGAAGAAGACCACATTAGGAAGCATAAGCCACACACTAAAATTGTGTTGAATAAACTTTCCAATGAAACTACCGAACCTTCAACAAGAGTTTTTGAAGAGCCCAACACTTCAACAAAAGTTGTTGAAGTTTGATTATCTAGTAGGTCAAATCCACCTCAGTGTTGAGAGAGCCTCGGTGTAGTGGGAGGGTTTCAAATCCACCTGTTCGTTATATGGGTTTAACAGAAAGCCTAGTTGTGGTAGCTGACGAAGATGGATCCATTGTCTTATAAAAAAGCAATGGAGGAAGTAGACAAAGATGAGTGGATCAAAATCATGGATCTCAAAATTGAGCCTATGTACTTCAATTCAATTTGGGATCTTGTAGATCAACTAAATGAGGTTAAATCTATAGGTTGTAAGTGGATCTAAAAGAGAAACCAGGGGGTTGATGGGAAGATGCAAACCTTCAAGACTAGGCTTATGGCAAAGTATTATAACCAAGTTGAGGGAGTCAACTAAGAGGAGAATTTCTCACCTGTTGCCATGTTAAAGTCATTCGGATCCTCATATTCATTGCCTCATATTATGACTATGAGATTTTACAAAAGGACGTCAATACCGCCTTTCTAAATGACAATCTTGAGGAGACCATTGCAACCTGAGGGATTCATAATCCAAGGTCAAGAGAAAAAGGTTTGCAGACTTAATCAGTCATTTATGCATTCAATCATTCATTTATGCAATCAAATTTTTTTTTCTTTAAAAATAACGACAAACGAATCACAAAGATGATAGTTGATTTTTTTTTAGTACGCTTTCAGTTTCTTTTTTGTTTTAAAAAAAAATTAAGAAAATAAACTAACTAATTTAAACTTAGGAGAAAGAAATTGAAACTAGTTGAAGTTAAAGAAAAAAAAAAGGAAAAAAATTACGGTAAAGAAACTAACTAATTTACCCCTAAAGATGCTTACGGTCAATCTTTGATAGGCTTTATGTTTTGTTTCTTTCTTTTATTATTATTTTTTTTTTAATTTAAACTTTAAAGAAAAAACTTAAAATTAGGAGGGAAAATTGGAATTGGTTTAAGTTGTTTTTTTTTTTTAGAAAGAAAACTATTAGGTATCTTCCCATAAAGATGCTTATGGGAAGTCTTACCATAGCCTTTAAGTTCTTTTTTCTTTTTAATTTAAACTAACAAAAAAATAATAATAATAAAACCAACTAACTTAAATTTAAGAGAAAAAATGTAATTAGTTTAAGTTTGTTTTTTAACCTACTGGAAGATTTCTTATAAACATACTTACGGAAAAACTTCTAGTAGACTTTCTTAGTTTTTAAACTTAAACTTAAAAAAAGATCTAGTTAGAAAATTTTGAATTAGCTTAAGTTTTTTTTTAAAAAAAAAACGACCGAAAGATTTCTAAAAAAGGTACTTTTGTAATCACTATGTGAAAGAAATAGGAAAAAGTAGTTTTTTTAAAAAAAAAAAAATATATTAGTTTTGTCCATTTGAAAATTTTCTAGGTTAGATGATTTAACAATTTGCCATTTCTAAGCTTCACTTATGAAAACTAAAACAAAAAAAACAAACAACCTTTTCTTTTTTTTACTTTTTCTCTGTTTCCTCCCTTCCTTCTCTCCACCACATCTCCATCTTTTCATCATTGACCACTGCCATCGATTCTTTTTGGTTCTCACTTCTATATTCTTCTTTATGTTTCATAAAAGCACTACAAGAAAAAGGAGTTCTCCCGACGCCTAAATAGAGCATCAGGAGTTAGGTGGTCGAGAGAGATCGACGAAGTAAAGGTCTGCCGGGGGCTCCAGGGGAACTCCCGATGCCGTAAAGGTTTGTCGGGAGTTCCCAGGAACTCCCACCCCGGGGAACTCCCGACGCCGGGTGTTGACCGTCGGAGAGGGGTCTGGTTTAAACTAGACCCCTTCTTCTTCCCCACTCCCCCATTCCTTTCCCCTTTCCCTTAAAACCCACCCAATCTCCAACCCCCCCTCCCCCCCCCCCCCCACCCGTGCCGCCAACCTCCTTTCTTCTCTCCCTTCTCAATTTTTTCCCTCCTTCTCCCATTTTCCTCATTTTCTTTCCATTCTCCCTCTCTTCTCCCCATTTTCCCATCCTTTTACACTTTACCTCCCATTTTCTCCATTTTCCCATCCAATTTTTCTTCCATTTTTTCCATCCCATATTTCTCTCATTTCTCCCTTTTACAATATAAAAAGTGTTTTTCCACAACTCCTTCCCTCCTCTCCCATTTTTCTCCCATTTTCCCCATTTCATCCATTTTGTCCGCCGCCGCTGCCGCTCCTCCTCCGGTCAGTAGCTGCAATCAATTGCCTTCCATCGCCATCGTCTCCTCGCCAGTAATTTTCTCATTTTATTTTAGATTGTATATTTATTTAAATCATATGTGTATGCCCATTAAAATGTGTTTCAATATTGTATTCTCTTTTGTTATTCTCTGAAATTGTTGTACATATCATGCCCATTAAAATGTGTTTCAATATTGTATTCGCTTTTGTTAATTCTCTGAAATTGTTGTACAAAATCATGTTCATTAAAATCATACCATTAATATCATGCCCATTAAAATTCTCTGAAATTCTTTTTGTACAAATCATGCCCATTAATATCTCTCAATTTTGCAGAATATAATTTTTTACAATTCTCTGAAATTGTTGAGAGTAATTTTAACGAACATGTCATATGATGTTGGTTATTTGGAGCATAAGCATGCATATTTAACATTTCGAAAATGTTGAATAAATGAAGCCTATATTAATCAAAAAAATATAAAATAAATCTTTAAACTCCCAATTTGATACTTAATACATTTAATATTTTAGAAAAGTTTAAAGAATCTACTAGACATAAAACTAAATTTGTGTCTAATGAAAATTGAACTTTAAATTTTGTATCCAATAGGCTTGTAAATTTTAGAAGATGTTGAATAGATGAAAGGCCTATTTAGACATAAAATTGAAAGCTTGGAGACGTACTAAATAAAACATTTGAAAGTTGTTAAGACAATTTAAACGTTAGGGACTATGTGTTTATTTTGCCTTAAAAAAATGAAAATTATGGAACTCAATACTTAATAATACTTTGTACTTTGTTCTCTAATCCAGTTATTGTTTTGGATTACAAGTTGGCCAGAAAATAATTATTTTTAAGGATGAATAAAAATGGATTAAATAAGGAATAAGTTATCAGTGGAGTATAGAGATAAGAAGTATCAAATTCTGTAGATATGCAAGGTTTCATGTTAATGATTCCGGACGAATAAGATGTCCATGCAAGAATTGTAAGAATTCAATTTGGGAAAAGATAGATATTGTGGAACGACATCTATTAACATATGGAATATCTCCCTCATATTGTGAATGGTATATCATGGAGAGCCAGTAAACTTATCTAGAAGTCCTACAAGTTATTCAATATAGGATGTTGAAGTAGATAGTATAGAGAGTAATGCTGTTGAAGAAAATGAGATGTTGAATTATAAATTATTTACAAGTTTCAATTGAAAACGAAAATGCATATGAAGGGAGGATTGAGAATGAAATGTCCTTTAATGGTCAAGAAAGAGATACCACGAACTTATTCGAGGATTTAATGACCAAAGCACGTAATGAATTATACCCTGGGTGTTCGCAATTTTCGTCCTTGAACTTTTTAGTGAAGTTGATGCATATCAAAGTTCTGAACAGCTGGAGTAACAAATCGTTTGACATGTTACTGAAATTGTTAAAGCGGCGTTTCTAGCTGGCATCTCTATACCTACTTCCTTTTATGAAGCCAAGCAAAAATTGCGTGATTTAGGCCTAGGTTATGAGTCTATTCATCCGTGTAAATATGATTGTGTATTGTATTGGAAAGAGTTTGCAGATTTGCAACAATACCCTGTTTGTGGTGAGTCTCGATACAAAGTTAATGATGGCAAGGGTAAAAAAATACCACATAAGGTATTGCATCATTTTCCATTGATATTGGGATTAAAACGACTGTTTACAACAAAAGAAAAGCTTCTGACATGAGATGACATAAAGATAAGCGAGTTGAAATGGAGGATGTATTGCGACATCCAGCTGATGTAGAGGGGTGGAAACATTTTGATCGTGAATTCCCTCATTTCGCTTTAGATCCTTGAAATGTTCGTTTGGGATTAGCTTCAGATGGCTTCAATCCATTTGGAAATATGAGCACTTCTTATAGTATGTGGCCTGTGGTGATAATTCCTTATAATTTTCCCCCTTGGAAATGCATAAAGGAAACAAACTTCTTCATGTCTTTGCTCATACCTAGTCCAAAATCTCTTGGAAAGAAAATTGATATTTACTTGCAACTGTTGATTGAAGAGTTGAAAGAGTTGTGGACAATTGGTGTGCGAATTTATGATTCTTTTGCTGGTGAGTTTTTTCAACTATATGCTACCTTATTATGGACGATTAATGACTTCCCTGCGTACGGTGACTTATCTAGGTGGAGTACAAAAGGTTATCAAGCATGTCCAATATGCAAAGAAGATAACTCGTCCTTCGGGATAAGAGGAAAAATATCATTTATGGGACATCGACGTTATCTTCCAGAGAATCATAGTTGGCGTCAAAGTATACAACATGATGGAAAAGTTGAACGTAGACCTCCACTAGTCGTAATGAATGGAGAAGAGATATTACAACAAATAAATACACTAAACTTTTCTGTGCTTAGCAAACATCCATCGAAGTAAGATAAAAAAAGAAAGCGAATTCTAAACTGGACTAAAAAAAATATTTTTTTCCAACTTCCATATTGGTCCAGACTATTGTTACGACATAATTGGATGTAATGCATATTGAAAAAAACATATTCGATAATTTGGTGGGAACATTGTTAAATATTGAAGGAAAGATAAGGGATACAACGAACGCTCGATTAGACTTACAAGATTTGAAGATAAGAAAGGACCTACACTTGATACAGGTCGATAACAGATTTGTAAAACCACACGCAGCATACACATTAACAAATGGTGAACGGATTTTGTTTTGTAAGTATTTGAAATCAGTGAAATTCCCTTATGGATTCATATCTAACATATCACGATGTGTCAATGAAAAAGATGAAAAAATATCGGGGCTGAAAACACACGGCTATCATGTGTTGCTTCACAGACTACTCCTATTGGTATTCGAGCATACCTACCGAAGAATGTATCCACTGCTATTGTTGAGTTGTGTACATTCTTTCGCAACTTATATGCAAAGACAATATGTGTAAGTGATTTGAACAGACTACAAGTAGACATCATAGTCATACTTTGTAAATTGGAGAGAATATTCCCACCTGCCTTTTTCGATGTAATGGTACACCTTGCAGTTCATTTATCATATGAAATCAAAGTGGTGGGTTCAGTTAGTTTCAGTTAGATGTATCCTATTAAAAGAAGTTTACGAACATTAAAACAATTTGTACGGGACAAATCACGTCCCGAGGGGTCTATAGCGGAAGCATATGCAATGAATGAATCATGGAACTTCTACTCGCGATATCTAAGTGGGATTGAAACAAGATTCAATAGAGATGAATGAAAGGATGATAACATTCCCAATCATGAGATATTTGGTGAATTTGAATTATTTAGGCAGAGGGTACGACCATTAGGGGCGTCAACTTTACAGATGCTATCAGCGGAGGAAAAACGTATTGCATATTGATACATTCTCAACAATTATAAAGAAATAACAGACTATCGCAAGTACGTTTCAAACTTTTTCATTTTTCTAAATTCTAGGGTATCTCCTTTGATATAACATTGTAGGCAACATTTGAGGTTAATTCGTCGTGAAGCTCAAAGCGCCTCTAACTTATATATAAAACATCAACGCAAATTTCCCGATTGGTTCAAATCTCAGGTATACATAGTCATTTTGTAGGCAACAGTTGAGGGATGAATCATTTTTCGTTGTCATTTTTAATGTATAATTAATTATCAGGTTCTACAACGGTGCGAGAGAGAAGATATCTCCGATGATTTCTTTTCACTTGCAATGGGACCTTCATTTGAGGTGCGCTCTTACAATGGATGCATTGTTAATGGGGTACGGTTTCACACTATAGAGCGTGATAATCATCGAGCTACACAAAATAGTGGAGTCCTAGTGGCCGGGGAGATCAATGAGAACACAAGTGTGGATAACAATTTCTACGGTGTTGTAGACGAAGTATTAGATTTCCAATATGCGAACAGAAGATGCGTTTTCTTGTTGAAGTATAGATGATTTGACACAGATAACAACAAAAGTAATAGGACACATGTGGATTTAGGATACAAATCGATCAATACATCACACTTTTGGTATGTCGATGAGCCTTTCATCTTTGCTATCTAAGCACAACAAGTCTTTTACATAGATGACATCAAACATGGTAGCGATTGGAAAGTTGTTCAAGTAGTCTAAAATAAACAAATATGGGATGTACTGGAAGTGGATGATGTTAAAAATGCACAACTAGATTTACTAGAAATTGTTGGTGGCGTCCGAGTGGATAAAACCATTAAGAAGGTTACTTTATGCAGAGTTGACATTGATTCTACAATTGTGGAAAGACAAATTATTGTACATGGCGATCATGACTTCATAAACAATGATGACGAAGAACAATTATCTCCCAATAACAGATCAAGTACTGATGAATAATTTGAATTAGATTACGATGATGAGTAATGATGTATCAACTCAATTCTCTTTTTCTCTAACTTACACGTATTTATTGTTAATTTAATATTGTTTTCTCTTTTTTTTGTTTGTATAGATACGATGTCAACCCCTAATAGGCAATGAGAGGCTGATGAAGAATTCCAGGAGATATATCTAGGCAACACGGTATCTTCTTTGGGTGATACTTCAGGTTAGTATATTTTGAAATATATTCTGTTAACTGAAATACATCATAAAATATTTTAAATTTTTTATTCTTCAGATAGTAGCTCAGCCTCCAATCGAAAAAACGAGAGCATTCATGGAACATCAAGTTGGAAAAATACGTCCACAAACATGGGAGAATTACAATTGTGATAAATGAGGGGGAGACGAAACCAATATCTCAACATTTGGTACGATTTAGTAATGCGAACGGCATCGTCGTGAGATCTGCATTTCCAGTATGTTGTCGTACTTTTGTTGAGGATCCAAACGAGTTCATAGAATTGGCTAAAAGTCAATTATTGGTAAGTAATTATAAGTTTATTCTTTTACAATCATGAACATCATCTATGCTAATTCTTCCCTTTCACACCCCCTCCCAAATTACCTTTTTAATCTGAATAAGAATATGACCATGGTAGTTACTAACCTTACTACTAGCACCCACCACCAAAGCCTTCTAATCTAAATACCAACTGTTTAACACATTAGTAGTATACACATACAGCCATGACATAACATCTACGGATAAATATTCACAAATGGCCCAAGCATTCCTAACAAAGCCCTAGTCCCTCTCAAAACATGTGTACATAAACAAGCCATCAACCTAAGTCCTTCTGAACAAGCCAGGCTTTTCAGTGGCAAGCAGCAGCAGGATCAACCTTGAGGAATCTGACCACTACCGATGGGCATCTCAAGCAAATTCCTTTAAACATAAACGTTGATAACAACTTTTAAACATCTTTAATCATCATTATTCCCTAGTTGAGAACGAGCATACATCGCTCTAGCTCCCAACATCTGTTATCGGCCACGAGACCCATGCTTCGGCCTCTCCTTGCTGGTTTATGGCCCATGAGACCCATACTTCGGCTTCTCCTTCAAAACTACCTACGTGCGCATAGAGGTTTCTATGTACCGTCAACACCTTAGGTATATTTATTCCAAATACTTTCTTACCATTAGTACTCCTCTCATTCTTTAGAAATATCAATGCATGTACTTTGGCAATCTTAGGTATATAAACATAGTGCATCAAGCTTCACTCAACTTAGTTTAACCCTAATGCATCCCTACTTGGAAAATAAGATGGCTTAAATCGTGTAGAACTAGCTTGTAAAAACTATTAGCATGCGTTAGATATGGAAACATACTTAGAAACTCATATATAGTAACATCATGTGTTGATAAACATTCATAAACATTAGCAATCCCAAACTATCCTTCTAGCCTAGGAAAAGATATGACTGACTCTATCCTTAGTTGAGAGTCAACTACTAGATCTAACTCTCAACGTCAAACCTTAGTCGGGGAAACCTTTTTCTCAATCCCTCAACGTCAACCTTAGTCAGGGAGAACCCTTTTGCTCAATCCTTCAACGTCGTCTTACCTACGTGCACGTGTCGTACCTTAGGTAACTTAACTAGATACTTTCTCATTGTCTTTCAGTATCCGTCATATATAGTCACTACAACATTTAGAACACTAAGGCTTAGTGCTCAAATCATCATACTAGTTCATCATGAAAAGGAGTTAATAAAGCATGCTGAAAGTATTTGGACAAGAATAACATATTTAAACCATGTCAATTTCCATGGAAAACATGCTTTACTTAGCATGAGAAATAGCTTCAAACATATTGCTTGCACTCATTTAAACACTTAGCATGAGAAATAACTTCAAAGAAATCATATTTTCTAAATCATTAAAACATTAAATCAACATATAGTCACTCACAGTCGTCGGGCCTCTTAACGGTTTAATCGCCTTTCTAGCTCTTCTTGGCCTAAAAGGACATAATTCCGGTTAAACTACTTAGAATTCTTAGCAAAATACCTCAAATAGTTCATTTACTAATGGAACTTATTAACAAAGACAGCATTGCTAGCGAGAATAATGCATCATGAGGAATTGATCCTCCTCATGAGCGAGATCCTCATGAGCGAGATCAGGCTTTTCCTAGCAAACTTTCATTCTAGCATACTTACCTTACCAGCGAGATTCAGCCCAATTTCTAGCGAGATTTGCTTCTTGAATGAGATCCTCACACAAAAATTAGTGAGATTCCCCTCATAAGAGAGATCCTCATTCTCCTTATCTCGCTATAGCTCTCCACGGTGAGTTGTGTGCTTGTTCTTCTCCAGCAGCTGTCTACTTATGCACAGATTCCTCTGTTACACTTAAAAAATTCTCTTTTGAAGAACTTCCTTCTACAAACTTTTTTATAATTGAGTTAACTTTCTTACCTCAAAATGTCAGCCAAAAATTCCTTATGGTTTGGCCTGGAGCTTCCAATCTTCACCTCAAGCCTAAATTAATGTGTAATTCTTACCTCTTCTGTAATTTCTCTTATCTTTTTGTTCTTCTTCTCCTGCAATCTTTCTCTGGCAAGCCAACCTCGAAAATTAATTCCTCTCAGCTTTCATATGGCATCGATTTCACTAAATTTTCTCATGTAGATTGCCAAAACCAAACTTTTGAAGTTCCTTTTTCTTTTAATCTTCCTCCGACTCCGAGTTCAAGGATTAACCGCCACGTCACCCCCATATTTAATGCCTCTAGCCAAACCAATAAGTGGGCTTTCCTATTTAATATGTTTTTTTCTTCCTTTCTCAACAACTCCTATAAATAACATGGTTTCTCACTTATTAGATATTTAATATTTCATTTCTTTGGCTAAACATACTTGTCTAGGAAATTTAGAATTTGGGTTTACACTTAGCTACACAAGAGCTTATTTCTTCTTGCTTCCATCCTCTATCCTCCTAAAACATGGCTTCATTTAATTCATTAGAAGACATCACATTACTTACTCTTACTTAAAGTAGTTAGGGTTCGATTTTACAAATCTTCCCTCTAAAAGAAATTTCGACCTCGAAATTGCTCGACCTACTTATAACTTAGACTTTGACAACATCCTTTGGTCGTAAACTTTACAACCTTCTTCTTTTCTATCTTTTTTCCCCCTTTTTTTACTATCGCTTTCGTTGTGCTACCTGATATTAACTTTGTCATATTAAATAATACTAGTATGTATGAAAAACTTGGTCATATAGTTCAACTATATTTGTCACATCTCTAATGACTCTTCTATTTTCCATTGAGTAATAGTATTTTTTTTTCTAGGTGGTCCTTTTCCATTTCCTAGCAACACCACTGGAACATTCTTTTCCAGTTGTCATACCTTTGAATTACTTGCTAGTTGTGAAATCAATATTTGTGTCAACTAGACTTCTTGACTAACCGAGGCAACTCTTATTAGGATGTCCTTCTATCCATACTTGGGAGAAAATATTCTTTCTACTAATACATTTCCCAATTATGGCTTACCATATTGTAATCATAAGGTTTTCTTAATTGCACTAGTCCCTAGCTCAGTAACCATTTCAAAATTCGAACTATTACTTAGAACATCACCAGATCTGGATTTTCCTTTTCATCTTCTGCTGACCATTTGTTCCTTATTTTTTATACTCAACGTACCCCTGTTACACTTCGACTCACTATTGCTCATCTTTTTCCCTTCTCTTAGGATTAATCTGACATAGGAGCTTCCTCTAGAATTACATCTTTCCTCGAAATTCAACTAGAATAGATTCTACACGTTTCTCACTAACTCCTCTGAGAAACCTACTATACATCTTCTAGTGAAAAGTCTATGTTACCTATGTGACTTCCGAACTTTCCAACTCAAATACCGGTAGTGGGATTGAATAATTCCTGCCAGCTTCTGCCTTTCTAGATTTCCACTTATTGACGGAATCAAACAATCACATGGTACCTTTTTTATTTTGCTAGACTATGCCTTAGTCATTATCTAGAGTGGCCGTGTTATTCACTCCTTATACTCTTTACTAATATTAATACTTAGACTGGGAAGGTAACCCCTTTTGTTTCACCTCCTAAACATACTTTGCATATTTAAGTTGAGAAGATTTAACCTTTACTCAATTCCTTTAGAACATCTATCCATAGTTAGTGTGGAGAAATTGATGTCGACACTTACCAATAACAACTTTTCTTTCATTCATGTGAATTCGTAGTGTTTAAGTACCCGGTCAATGTTCCTTAGTACTACGCTCAGATACCTTCTCCATGTCTTTAGTAATCGAGCTATTGTCAATTTTTAAGACTGAGCTTCAGTACCTCTCTATGTACTATAATATTATGCCCACTCACACTCCACTTGATTATTCTTATATTTCAACGACTTAGTTGCCCAAAAGCATTCTAATACTATGCATCCTCATGGTCATTGAAAAGCATGGCATAAATATAACATTTAATGTTGTGAGCATGCATTGCTTGTAACTATTTGAGAATAGTTTGTCATAAATACAGCTTTCAGTAAACATGCATTGCTAACATTCATAAGCTTTAGCAGTTTACTTTAGAACATTTTTAATAGTTATTAGAGTCACTCAACTCCTGCTACTAGAACTATAATGACCCAAGAAATGACCAAGCCTGGTCTAACCAGAAATCACATTTGCTGAATGGTGGCAAATAACAACTGTTTCTCTTCGCAGTGTTAGAAAACTAATCCTCAATGGTCCTTGCATCTTCCCTTACTACTTGAATACACCAAATAGTCATTCAAATGAAGATTATCAATCGAACTGATGCCGAGTAGGGATGAAATATCTATTCATCAAGTCCATAAAATACTGGCATTCAAGGCATTCGTTAGTCAAATGGCAATTACTAGGAACTCATAATGTCCATACTCGTCCTGAATGCCAGTTTTTTTTTTTTTTTTTTTTTTTTGGAACATCCGCTCCTAAACCTTCCAACTAGTGGTAACCTGAATCTCCAATCTATTTTTTAGAGAAAATTGTTGGCTCCCTTTAATCTGTCAAAAGAGATCAACCTATACCAAGATAGTTACTTGTTCCTGATCGTCACCTTGTCCTAACCTGCTTATAATCTATACATAAACGAGAAGTACCATCTTTCTATTCTTGATAGAAGACTGGCGCCTCTCAAGGTGGACACACTGGATCTAAATGTAACCCTTATTTTTATTAATCATTACCTATCAGCGCCTATAGTCCCCGATACACACAATTCTAAGGTGATCGTCCTTTTACTTCTCCTAACATATACTGGAGCTCCCCAAGGCAAATACACTAGACTCGAATGTCCCTTGTCAATTAAACCTGCAGCTGAACCTTTAATTCTTTCAAACTCAGTTGGCGCCAATTTCTTAACACAGTGTCTACGATAATAGGAGTTGTTTCCTGGAATTAAGTCAAATAGTAACTCCATCCTCTTCTGTTCGGGTGGTAATCCGATAGTTCTTTCAGGGAAATACATCCCAAACTCATTTACCACGGGGACATCTTCTGGGTTCCAAGCTTTTTTTCTTGAGCAACCCTATGTGAGCTTAGAATAAGGCTTTAACATCCCTTGCTCAACAGCTTCGCCGGAGGAATTCACTGCTGATATCAGATTCCCCTGCGGTTAATATTTGATTCTGTCAGCATTGCATCCTGGCCATTGGATTTTCTAAAAGCACTACCATCATTCTTGTAAAAGTCTACTGAAGCAAGAGTAACTTACTTAAAATCCATCCCCAGAAGAGCATCAAACTGCCAACAGCTTTAAAGAAAAGTAAATCGCAATAGAAGTTCTGACCAATTGATCAAGTACCGTCCAAATGATTATAGACATTTAAATTCCACTAATTATCACAATCTCCCAAAGGGGTTAGAGATAACTAACTCTCTAGGCGATAGGCTCAAACAAACCTATCTATATTAGATGCAAAACAATGCTAGATATAAATGAATGTGTGGCAACCAGGGTCAAATAAACATATGCAGACTATCTACATTAATATGACATTATCGTCAACATATCTGGAGACTTCCGCTGCCTCCTGGTGTGTCCACGGCATACACTCACCCCTGCTGGCTAAGGGTCAACCTATAACATTCTCTGCTTGCACCATTAACCGCTTCACCTCGATTCCCAGCGTCTTTGGTTGGTTAACTAATCTGGGAGGTTGTCTGTTGTGCTATTGAGGCAATCATGTTCACCTGGGGACAGTGCCTCATTGAAAATTGCCTACTGCTTGTTTCACATTGGAAACATAACACCCTCTGCCACTATAAGCATACCCTAACATGCTCTTGCCAATACTAGGGGCATCGTCGGTTTTTCTTGTTTTGTCTCATCTTCTTTTCCTGGACCCTGCCAACTTGTACCCCTGATTTGCTTCCACTAGTTTGCAGTTGCAACTGGAGGTGGGGAATCCCCTGTCTCTAGCCCTACATGCCTCATTGCCCTGCCTGGGGAGTTACTAGACTCTTCTCAAGACGTCGTTTCCTGACCACTGGGTCATCCACGCTTCTTTTCCCAACCCGGTGTGTTTCTTTCTAAACCTCCGAGCCCTATTGGTAGGGTCAAGTATTCCTTCTCCTGTCTGCTTACTCTGTCTGCCACTTTACTCAGCATTTCACCTAATACAATGTACACAATAATAAGGGACTTACACCATTTAAGGCTTAGACTTATGCATGATACTTTCCTTCTATTCCCAAAAACCTTATGCTCTGGGATATACCCACTGTCACACCGCGTCTCCCAGATTACCCTTTAATCTGGATAAGATATGAACCGTGGTAGTTTACTAACCTATGCCGTACAGCACTCACCAAAGCCTTCTAAATCTAAATACCAACTGTTTAACAATTAGTAGTATCACATACAGCCAATGACATAACAATTACGGATAAATATTCCACAAAATGGCCCAAGCTTCCCTAAACAAGCCTAGTCCCTTCAAAACATGTGTACACATAAACAAGCCATCAACCTAAGTCCTTCTGAACAGCCAGGCTTTCATGGCTAAGCAGTCAGCAGAATCAACCTTGAGAATTGACCGACTACTGATGGGCATCTCAAGCAAATTCCTTTAAACCATAAACGTTGATAAACACTCTTTAAAACATCTTTAATCATCATTATTCCCTAGTCTTTGAGAACGAGCATACATCGCTCTAGCTCCCAACATTTGTTATCGCCACGAGACCATGCTCGAGCTCTCCTTGCTTGGTTTAGGCCCATGAGACCATACTTCGGCTTCTTCCTTAAAACTACCTACGTGCGCATAGAGGTTTCTATGTAGCCGTCAACACTTAGGTATATTGTATTCAGAATCCTTCTACCATTAAGTACTCCTCTTCATTCTTCTTAGAAATATCAATGCATTGTACTTTGGCAATCTTAGGTATATAAACATAGTGCATCAAGCTTCATCTCAACCTTAGTTTTAACACCTAATGCATGCCATACTGGAAAATAAGAATCTAGGCTTAAATAGGTGAAACTAGCTTGTAAAACTTATAGCAAGCCGTTAAGATATGGAAAACATACTTAGAGAACTCAATATATTAGGTAATCATGTGTTGATAAACATTCATAAGCATTAGCAATCAAATATCCTTTTAGGCCTAGGAAAGATATGACTGGACTCTATCCTTAGTGAGAGTGTCATACTAGATTACTCTCAACGTCAAACTTAGTCTGGGGAGAAACCCTTTTTCTCAACCTCAACTCAAACGGGAGAACCTCTATCCCTCTACTTGTCGAGGGAGAACCCTAGTCCCTCCGTCACTTATGGAGACCCCTTGCCAATCCTTCGAAACGTCGTTACTACGTGCGTGGATACTGACGTAGTCGTTACCTTAGATACTTAACTAGGATACTTTCTCATTGTCTTTCAGTATCCGTCATATAACTAGTTCACAAACATTTAGTAACACTAAGGTTAGTGCTCAAATCATCATACTAGTTTCACAATGAAAAGGAGTTAATAAAGCATCTTGAAAGTATTTTGGACAAGATAACATATTTAAACAACGTCAATTTCCATGGAAACATGCTTTACTTAGGCCATGAGAATAGGCTTGCAACATATGTTGCTTGGCACACGTCATTTTAAACACTTAGCATGAGAAACTAAACTTCAAAGAAATCATATTTTTCTAAATCATTAAAACTTAAATAACATATAAGTCATCACAAGCTCGTCGGGAACTCTTAACGGGTTTATAATAACGCCTTTCTAGCTCTTCTTTGGCCTGAAAAGGAACATAATTCCTGAAGTAAACTACTTAGAATTCCTTAGCAAAATACCTCAAAAGATATTCATTTTACTAATGGAAACTTTCATAATTAACAAGGACAAGATTGCTAGCGAGATAATCATCATGAGTGATAATTGAATCTCATAGCGAATCCGTCATGGAGATCTAGAGCAACCTCCTCCATGGCGAGATCATATGCGGAAATTTCCCTCTCATGACGTTACTTCCTAGCAAACTTTCATTCTAAGCGATACTTATTACCATTCGCCAATTTCTACGAGATTTTCCTTCTTGATGAGATCCTCAGCCACAAAAATTTAGCTAGATTTCCTCCTTAAAGTAGAGATCTCATTTCTTACCTTATCTCGCTATAAGCTCTGCCCAACGCTGAGTGTGTGCTTGTTCTTTCCAAGTAGTTGTCTGACTTATGGCACCAGATTCTTCTGTTAAACTTAAACAATTCTAACTCAAAAATTCAGACCTCTTTAAAGGAATTTCTTCTACAAACGTGTTTAAAATTGAGTAAACTTTCATTAACTCAAAATTTCAAGCCAAAATTCAATATGGTTTGGCCGGAGCTTCAAATCTTCACCTCGGTTCTGAATTAATCGGATTCTGCCTCTTTTGCAATTTCCTCACTTTTTATTCTTTTCTCCTACAATTCTTTATCGGCAAGACAATCTCAAAAAACTAAGATTCTCGCCAACTTTTCAAAATGTACTGATTTCACTAAATTTTCCTCATTGTAGAATTGTTAAAACCAAACTTTTGACATTCCTTTTTCTTTTAATCTTCTGCCGACTCCCGACGTTCAAGGATTAATCGCCACGTCACCTCAATATTTAAATGCCTCCAAACCAAACCAATAAGTGGGCTTTCAACTATTTAATATGTTTTTTCTTTTCCTTCTCAACAACTCCTATAAATAAAACATGGTTTCTCACTTATTAGATATTTAAGTATTTTCATTTCTCTTTGGCTTAAACATAACTTTTCTAGGAAATTTAGAATCACGGGTTTAACACTTAAGCTACACAAAAGCTTATTTCTTCTTTGCTTCCATCCTCTATCCCTCCTAAAACATGGCTTCATTTAATTCATTAGAAGACATCACATTACTTACTCTTACTTAAAGTAGTTAGGGTTTGGATTTTACATTTTCTCCCTCTTTTGTAGTCTCATTTTGAACTTGATCTGTCCAGTCAACGACTTAACCGTTTTATAGAACATCAAATGAAAAACTCCTTCAAAGAATTTAGAGCAGATTTGCACAGACATTACAGAAAATGTGGAGATCCTCAGCAAGCACATGCCAATTTGCTTAGTTGGCTTAAAAATAGGCCAGAAGATTGGTTCTTTTTGTGTGACCGCTTCGAGAATGAAGCGTTTCAGATAGAATATTTATGGCGTGTATCATTTGCTGCATTTACTAATACATCACACTATTGACATATTTTTTTTTCTTCAAATGTAGGAAATGTCTTTGACGAACAGGAAGAATAGAGAGAAATTACCGTTCGACCACGTAAGTGGATCAAAGTCATTCCTGCAAATTCAGGTAGAGTTGCGGCAAAGGAGGGTAGAGAAATAGGACGTGTTGACCTATTTAGGGAAACACACTCTAAAGGTGGCATGTTTGTGAACGAGACAGCTGAAAATGCACATGTATCATTTTTTGCATTACTATCAGGTTTTTTTTTTTCACTTTTAACTTTAGTCGCTCGTTCTTACCCATTTAATTATTATGTCTAGTATCAAATGTTGGAATTACAATCCAACCCCACTCTATAAGGTTCTCAACCACTAATAAGGGATGAAATCTGTGAGACGGTTTTGGGTAGACGACCAGGATATTCAAAAGGCCTAAGTTGAGACCCTAAGCCTAAGTCAAGAAGGAGTAGCATCTCAACAAGCTCGTCATCTACTCAAGGAACGAAGGTGGGAATGGAGGAATTGAGAGCTAATTTCCAATAGTCTCAATCGAGGATTAAGGAACTTGAAGATGTTCAGAAAAAAAAAATGCAAGAGGATCATGCAAGACAAATGGTAGAAATGAAAAAAATGATCAAAGACATGGTACGATCACATAGAGGAGACCCATCAAATTTGGTATGATTTCTACATTATTTAGTTGTCTAATATGTTGCTATCCTGCAGTTATGGTAGCAAAGTTTAGTTATGTCTTAAGTAGCTTTATGATAATTAAAGAATTATTGGCTATCCTGCAGTTATGGTAGCCAAACAACTGGATTTTGATGTGTTTTTTGTTGGCTATCTTGTGTATTTATGAAT
>NC_052358.1:40584893-40589590 GCF_009727055.1 Benincasa hispida
TTTAAAAATGATCATATATTAACAAATATCACTAAAAGTTTTCATTTGTAAAGAAAAACCTCGAAAATGATTTTAAACTTAGATGAGTATTCAAATTTTAAGCTTCAACTTTAAAAGGAGTTATTCAATAGGATATATTGGATACATGAAATGGAGTTTAACTTGCACACCTATGAGTTTCTGTATGTGCTAGTAATGTGACATTACTTCTTTTTTTTTAATATTATACCTAATATGGAATCTTAGACTCTATAACTATATTAGAGCGCATATTTCTATTTATTAGTTATGTTTTTTTATTAATACAACAACTGTAGGAAGGAGTGATCACAGGCATCTTAGATTCACATGGAGTAGGCATCTAGTTTACTTTGTTTGTTTTGTATTACTGTAAGATGCTCGACATTAAAGATTCTCGAATATCCTAGGATGCCTCGACAGAGAGCATCTAGAGAGTTTTGGATGCCGACATAAAATATAGATTTTCCAAATTTCCGAGTTAAGAACATCCTCATTTTACATTTTTGTTCTTCCTTTTTATTTTATTTTATACACACATATAGATAGATATATTAATCTTAATTCATATTGTATAATTAAAATGAATATAATCAACCATATATATCATGGATTTTAAGCTATATCTTAATTCTTATTATTTTTTATAAATATATTCAAATTTAGATTTCAATTAATATTTATTTTGTAAAAAAAACTTAAATTATGATATATTATTTAATTGAGAAAAATAACATATAAAAATATTATAAATTGTATTCATTTTAAAAGAAATTCAAATTGATAAAAATAAATANATATATTATTTAATTGAAAAAATAACATATAAAAATAATATAAATTATATTAATTTTTTTTTAAAAAAAAATCAAATTGATAAAAACAAATATGTTATAAGAGTTCAAATTCTATCAAATTAGTTATAAATTAATAAATATTTGTAAGGGCATTCTTAGAACATTATGTAAAATTAAGACATGTCCAAATAAAAATCCTATGAAACAAACATAGTTATAAAAATATTCCTAGATATCTTCAAAAATATTCCTGAAAAACAAACATGATAATCTAAAGATACATCTTTAATTCTTTTAGAGAAGGTTATGTTAATTACTATTGAAGTAAGTTCAGTTAGACACTATTAATAACATTTTTATTTTGTAGTTTAATATTTCTTAGAAGTTACGTTTCTTTTCTCTCAATTTCTGTTCTTTAGTACGGTTGTCACAATCCTTGTATTTGAAGTCATTGACAGAAAATAGATAACAATATATATATATTATTAGAGATGGTAGCGAAATTTATAAGTCTAATTTGAAAATCAAATCATAATTAACTATTCACATTTGTTGTTATATCTTTCAGTTATCAAGAATGGAGTAGAAGAAAATGGATTGGTTTTATCAAGATGGACTGTTTTTATACCTTTTTTTTATAGTGTTTTCCTAATTTCAATGACAACCCCTGTTCTAAAAATAATAAATAAAATAAAACCAATTCTTAGGATGTCAATTTTGACACTATTATAACCTTAACATGAGGGGAAATATATGTGGATGCATGAGAAATTTGAAATTAGGGGCCACTTCAATAGAGAGTACAATAATGTGGATCTATTTAGGTTATATACTAGATCAGATTCATGGTAGTAGTTGATATGTTTTAATAATTCAAAAAATATACCCACTTTAATTTGGTATTGTCAACTATTTTTTATTTACTTATTTCATTCTTTAGAAACAAAAAATTAAATTTAAGTTTGATAACTATTATTTTGCTCTTAAGGTGATCTACTTCTAAATCAAAAAGATATGGAGATGTTTTCTGGAGGAGAAAATGTATATCTTACATAGGAATAAAAATTCAGACACATAGATATACAAATTTGTTAGAGAGAAATGTAAAACATCGTAAATTTAAATACAAGAAATATATTTAGAGAAAAGTTGGGTGTAGATCATACACATATATTTTATATGCAGAGTAAATAGAACATTTGATCTCAAAGTTGATAATACATATGTTTTCAAGAGGTTTTTCATCCTTTTTACACTTTAAAAAACCAAACTTTCTTTTATAGGAATTAAACATGTATATTCCAAAGTAAACAAAAGGTAACAACTTAAGGGCAAGGGGTTGAGGAGAGTCTTCCCCAAATAACTACAGTAGGAGAGCCATCAAATCATGAAGAGGCTATAGTTACAAAAGTATTTGGTGTAATTAGTACACCATCAATAGGTTATGTGTTGAACAACCATAAAAAAGAAAGAAAAAAAAAATTCAAAATAAGCATACTTATCTTCAGAAAATCGACTATTTCTTTCCTTCCAAATGCACCAAAGTCAACCATCCAATCATCAACCCAAAAGTTCTAAATAGAAAAGCCCAACCCTTTGTGACAAGGTCAGTGAAGGAACAAATGATTCAAGGATTCTGTCAACTTCAACCAGAGACAACAATGGAAGGGTAGAGGGAAGAGATTTTAAACTTCCTTTTAAGTTTCCCGTGAGTGTTTAAGCTTCTACAAGCGAGGGACAACAAAAAGAATTCAATATTTTTGGGGATTTAAAGCCTCCACACAAGAGACACTAAAGGCAAGGGACTCTCTTAGTGAGGTTCAAAAAAGGTAGTTCTTGTAGTAAACTTCTCTGAGGCATCTAACTTCCATTTGAGTCGGTCATGAGTATTTTGAGGTGGTCAAGAGTTTAGGGTTTCCAATATAGCCACCAAATCATCCAACTCTCTATGAAGGAAAATCCCGTCTTCTAAGGCCCAAGTTCCAGGAATGACTAGAAGCACACCAACAATCCGCAATCACAACATCTATTTTTAAAGAAGGTATAAATATCAGGGAATTTGAGCGCAGGAGGTTGAGAGTCACACCACCTATCTTTCCAAAAATCGACCAATCTACCATCTCCCACAATAAACTCAATGAAATTAAAGAAGTGCTCATTAAATTTTAAAATGTTGGTCCAAAGTCTTCCCTTCTTAGTCATTTTAGAAGACCAACCGAGAGCAACAACTCCATATAGCCCCAATAACACATCTCCAAAGAGGCGTCTTCTTCATGAAAAAACCACCACAACCATTTCATAAGAAGAGTGATGTTCTTCTGACAAAAGGAACCAATTCCAAGACCACCAAAATCAATAGGGAGGATGCCACTCCAGTTGACAAGGTGAGAGGTAGGATATAGGGTCCCCGGTCCAAATAAAGTCTCTAACGATCTTTTTTTTTTTTAAAGATAGAAACAACCACTTTCATTGAGAATAAATGAAAGAATATAAGAATGGACATATAAACTACCAAGCCCACAAAGAGAGAAGTCCTCTTACAAAACGGGGCTCCATCTATGCAAAAGAATGTCTATGGAGTATGTTGGAATGTCTTGAATTTGTTTGTTAGCGCTTCGAACAACCAAGTACAGGAGTCTCACTGGCTATTCGGAATTCGTATTTAGCATATCTACTTATTTGTAGTTATTTATGATTATGACCCTGGGGTTTAGAGTAGAGCGTTATATAAACTCCCTAACCCTTAGAGATGCTGTTTTTTTTTTTTTTTTTTTTGTATTCAGAGAACATTATCTCTAATAATATTGTTCTCCCTCTTACCCACAAGCGTAGCAAACACACCGTTAGTGAACCAAGTATATCTTTATATTGATACTTACAAAAGGACTTCAAAAACGAAGCCCACAAGGAAACATGATAGCAAACAAGGGACCAAATCTCAATAGGGTCCCTATCCCTCCTTCTAAAAGTCCTATCATTCCGCTCGCCCCAAAAAGTCTATAAATTAAAGCACACAACCCAACAAGCCATAAAAATAACTATTCTCCCTTCATTGCAGATGGAGAAGGAACTTCTCGATCGTACTATAAATACCCCACTGGCAAGTCATAGAGACACCGAACATCTGAAGGAACAACTCCCAAACAAAAGTAACATATTCACACTGCTAAAGGATATGATTCAGGTCTTCTTCCGCTATTCGACAAAGAAGAAAAAAGAATGGCCCAAGAATCGAAGGTAATTTCCTCACAAGTTCCTTTTAAGTAGATAAAGTGAGGTTAAGAGAAAATTGTTGTAAATTCTTATAAGTTGTATGAACCTTGTTCTCTTGTAATAAAATAAGAATTTAAAGTTAAATCATCACTGGCTAAGATTGAGATTAAAGTAAATCAAATAAAGATGGACAATGGATATCACCGAAGGGTAGTAACTATCATCCCCATGCCTCCTTTTTGGTAGTAGAGGTGTACTCGGGAGGGGGTGTGACATGTTCCCTATTAGAAAGAGGATGACGGAAACTGAAGAAAAGGAACACGACTCTCGACCAAACAAGAAAGTCAGTCACAAAATGATTTTTATTATTTTTATTTTATTTTATTTTTTTGCAATATAAATGAAACAATCTAAAAAATAAAGCACAAAGAGTCTCCCCTACCCAATGATCTTCCCAAAAATAAGTATCCTTCCCCTGCCTCACGACACAATGAAGGTTAACAAATGAAAGGATCTCTTTCGAAATGTCCTTCCATAAGTCCCAATTTGTTTCTCTACTCCCCTTAGCCAACGACTCAAAAGTATAGGGGACATGAATACTAGAAATAATCTTGCACCATGAGAAGAAACATCATAATCATTTACCTAAGAGGTCCTTCTTACATAATG
>NC_052358.1:40589600-40635240 GCF_009727055.1 Benincasa hispida
CCAAAAGAAAAAAAATCGACTTCTGCACAATTTCCTACCTAACCAAATGAAACCTTACAAAATCAACCCTTTCCAAAAGAAATCATGCATTAATCTCTCCACCTCCTTACAAAATCATAACAGGATCCATGAAGAGGGAAAAGAGATAGATAGGTAAACCCGACAAGACTGAATTGATAAAAGTGAGCCTATCCACTTTGGAAAAGAAACCTTTTCCCCAAGAGGCTAACCTTCTTCTAACTTTTTCCACCAGAGGATCCCACAAAAAAATTGAGTTAGGGTTACTTCTAGGAGGAAGACAAAGATAAGAAGAAGAAAGGTCATGAAACTCATACCCCACCATGTCTGATCACCTTTTAAGCTTCCCAACCTCACATTAAATCCCATTAAACTACATTTACACCTATTAAAAGTCAAACCAGAAATATCCTCAAAGAAAACCAAGATATGATTTAGCATAATAAACAAGGCCTCACTACCAGAACAGAAAAAGATTGTGTCATCAGCAAACAGAAGATGTGAGAGTGAGGGGGGTCGTAGCCTCACCCACTTGAAAGAGAGTAACAACACTACCATCCACACACTTGCCTACAGTTCTAAAAATATCCACTACCTAGAGGAATAAGAAGGGGGATAAATGGTTTCCTTGTCGAAGCCCTCTCGAACCCACCATTTTGAAAGGATCAAATCTCGCAGCGGAAGCGTTTTGTTAAAATGCCTTGCATCCCGCAAGTCAATTTTACATTAAACAAAATCATTATACTAAAAAAAATAAATAAACATGTAAATTATCATTCATTAGAGAAAATATCAGAAAGATTCTTACCCTTGTAGATTCACAAGTGCCATGAACAATCTTCTCCAAGTTCGAACGAATGGATCTCCACAATGGTCTTGATCACGAACAACTCCTTGAACAATCTCGAACACTACCACGAGAATAACCTCATTATTCTCTAGGATTCCAATAAAGGGATAAGTGGTATCCAAGTATTAGGAGAGGGAGAGGAGAAACAAGTTTTGGAGTGTAGAGAGAATTTTATTTATGGCTTAGAGAAAATTCTGCACAATAATACTAAAGTGTTGTGTATTATGTCTTGTGTAGAATGTATATTGTCAAAGGGTCATAGAGAGGTTTTTATATAGGGAAGGGTCAAGCTTTTTTCCTAATATTTTCCTTTAATATAATTAATTAAATAATATTTATTTAATTAATAGCCCATTAAATAACACTTAGTTAATTAATTAGCCCAATTAAATAACACTTAGTTAATTTTAATTTGTACAATAATTAAATAACTACTCATATATTAAAGCCTATTTAATGTATATATTTAATTATCATATAGATCCTTGTATATGTACAAAATCCCTCTATTTTCCAAATAGTTTCTTTTAATATAATTAATTAAATAACACTTATTTAATTAATTAACCCATTAAATAACACGTAGTTAATTAATTAGCCCAATTAAATAACACTTAGTTAATTTTAATTTGCTCAATAATTAAACAACTATTTATATATTAAATCCAATTTAATATATATATTTAATTATCATATACATCCCATGTATATGTGCAAAACCTCTCTATTAATTAATTCTTTGTGAATCAAATTCACTTAAATTAATTAATTTGAATCTTATTCAAATTTTACTTTTCAATTTAATTATAAATCATATCCATAATTAATTATATATTAATCACATTAATATATAGTTTCCTCAAATTTATCTCAACAATTTAAATTATCCCTCTTATGTATCCTCTAGTGAGCTAATGAGGGGACCTAGTAGATCTGTAGATCAGAAGCTCCAACGATAAGATATTAATTGGTTAAACTCGTTAACCAAATTAATCAATATTCGTTAACTGTAGATACACTCCACTAAAGATCCATAGTTGCACTCTTCTCACTACATATATATTTTTATGTCCACAGATTAGACCAATATCAGAAAGTTAGTCCTTTACGAGTGTCGTAACTCTAACTGGGTCAAATTACCATTTTGTTCTTGGGTTACCTCTGACTCCTTAAGTACTAGTGCTCCTCTAATGAAAAACTTGTTTATGATCCAATAAATAAACATAAACCCCTCTCAGGCCGGACCTTTTATTTAAGTCCTGAAGATACCACTTAAGAGAATACTCATCTAGTTACCCTTAAGGCGGGAATGAGTGAATTCTGTCTTGTATTATTATGTCCTCAGCTCTCCACTTGGTCTTGTTCCCAAAATTGTGGGCATATTGGTCGGCGAACTAGCTACCCTCACCCATGCAAATCAAAGATCAATCCCTCGTGAACAGGAGTTCATAACATACTCAGGATGAAGATTAAGTCACCTAGGTCATCCTATTGAAATAGAAACCTAACTAGTCAATGATGTTATATCTAGTGGTTACTATTTCACGATCCAGTCTTATGCAAACTCATTGCATAGGATACCCTACTTGCGTGTCACCTACACGGATGCGTTGGATCATTACATTTGTATCAAATACAAAGTGGGTCATATCTATAGCGATACTAGGATAAGGTACCCAACCTTATCACTATACAGTAGACCCTTTAGGTTGTATCGTGAATATTGATCTCTGTATGTCTCCACATACAGTTCAAGACTCATAAGATAGGCTTGGATGTCAGTTTATTGGATTTAGGTAATTAAGACAAAATAGACAATACTACAGGCAATAACATTTATAGAATTAACATTCATAACTCTTTATTGATTACAGTCAATTAATAACATTTACTGTCTACAAATTTTATGGTATAAAACCCAACATACTTTGCCTTTAGGACTCCCATTTATAAGAAAAGAATAGTTAATATTCCTTAAGCACCTCCACATCCACATCCTCCATTTATAACCAAAGTCCTTCTCACCCAACACCTTGCCTAAGAAGTTCTAATCCACAAGGTCATAGGCCTTTTCAAAGTCAATTTCTTTAATCTTTTTAGCATGTAATTGTCAATTGCTTCATTACTAATAAGAGCTTGTTCCAAAATTTGTCTCCCAACAACAAATACACCCTGAGTATCTGAGATAGTCAACGGAAGCACCCTCTTTAACCGGTGGCCAACACTTTAGCAAGGATTTTATACACAATAGTAATTAAACTTTTGGATACCTCTTTCGAAGAATTCTTAGAAAACTTTGGTGAGGTCTTCTTTAAGCAAATTCAAATTATCTTGTTAGAAAGCCATGGAGAAACCATCAGGGCCTGCCGGTTTAGATCTATCATTGTCAAAAATTGCACATTAATCTCTTCCTTAGAGAAAGGCTCTATCAAATCCTCCCTTTTCCTTTCAGAAATAGCACTCTAGTCAATCTCGTCAATAAAAGGTTTAGGAAACACCTCAGACCAATAAATAGTTGAAAACAAAGATATAACCTCCTCTTCAATCTCCTTGTCATTCCTGATGACCTTACTAGAATCTTTAACCAAAGGACCAATTGTATTCCTTTTTTTCCTTCCATTCACAATTCTATGGAAAAAAAATGTGTTGCAATCTCCATCTTTAATCCTACACACTTTCACCTTTTGCCTTCAGGCACACGTACGGTTCCTTGCGAACCACTTCAGCAAATTGGTATTTTAAGGAATCCTTCTCCTTTTTTCGAATATCATCAAGGAGGCCCTCAAACTCCAACTCATCAAGACTTTTAATCTTGGACAAAAGTTGACATTTCTTAATTCTAATATCTCCAAAGGTTTCTTTATTCCAAATCTTAAGATCCCTCTTTAAAGCCCTCAACTTGCCCATAAACCGATATCCTTCCCACCACCCCTAAAAAGGAGAATTCCACTAACTAAGGAGAAGGGCCTTAAAAGAGGGATGTCAAAGCCACATACTCTCAAAGCAAAAGAGACTTGGCCCCCATTTTTTACAACTTGAAGACACAATGATAGGCAAGTGATCAGAAGTAACTCTTGGCCCTGCCAGTCTATGGACCTCCCCAAACGACTCAACCAAATCCATGGATAACAAAAAAGCGACCAATCCTTTTCTCACTCGACAATTAGCCCAAGTAAAAACCTCGTTCAACAGATGAGAGTCAACCAAATTACCCCCATCAATGAAATCATTGAAGCTCTTAGTAGAACGAGTGCTTTTACCCACTAGAGCCATTTCTACTTGAGAATGGGTGATGTTAAAAAATCATCCACAACACACCACTTTGAGTCATAAATACCAAAAAGATCTCCCACTCATTCAAAAAGGCATCTCTACCTCTCATTCTAATAGGGTTATAAACCCCCCAACCCAACAATTATCACCCCCTATCAGACCAAAAATAACCGAAATAGAAAAAGTGCCTCTAACCACGGGGCTTGCACTCGTACTCTTTTCTAGACTATTAATAGTGTAGATTGGGCTTGCATAAGAGAGAAAAAGTAACAAGGAAGGAAGTTAAGAACTGATTGGGCAAGCGTCAGTCTACCAGTCTACCACCCTTTGAGAGGGAGATTCCTCTCAATTTATCCACCTTGATTTTAAACCTCTCCTTGAGAGAATTCCAAACTTCTTTAGCGTTGTATTTTCCACCAAAAGGGAAACCCAAATACGTGAACAGAAGAGTTTCCACCTTGCACCCAAACATCGAAGCATAGCGATCCACTTCCTCATTATCAAGGTTTAAATCGATAAAAGAAGTTTTATAGACATTAAGGGAAAGGCTCGATCTCAAAAGAAACAAATTGAGAACTGTCCATCAAACTGAAAGATTATCATTCTCCCAAAAGCAGAAAAGAAGAGTATCGTCAGCATAATGGAGATGAATCACGTCAAAGGTCATATCCATAAAGAAGAATTCTCTGATGATCTTTCTTTCATTGCAAAAATTAACCAAATAGCTAAAGGCGACCCTAAATTTCACAACTAAACTAGGGATCATTATTAAAGTTTAACTTGAACTAACCTTACTAGCTACGGTGCTTTAGAAACGACACTACCACAACAAAACAAAAAAATTTTATTCAACACGTAATTTAAATAAACACACTCATAATGACATTCAAAATAACATCTTCTTCTCAACATAATTGCTATAGTTACCAAACCACCAATATCCAAACAACTACTTGATCAAACTCAACGAATCTTACCAAAAACTAATCAACTCAAATTAATCTCAAACACAGCAAAATAAACTAATCAAATCCTATTACAAAATCTTACTCCAAACTAACTGAAAATTTGCTTAAATTTAAAACAAAGTTTTCAAGTTTCAAAAATTCAAAATAAGGCAAACTCCTAAAAAGAAGAATCAAAGACATAAGTCTAAAACCAGATTTTTCTCAAACTCCTTCCTCAGGATCACCAACTTTACAATGTCTACAACAACTACAAAATCTGTTGGTGGGTCATCAACCCTTGACCATTTTTACCCAAGGCTTGATGTTCCTTTTAATCTAAAAGTGAAATACCACCCCTTGACCATTTTTACCCAGAGGTAAATGATATTCATCTAACTTCACTTTCCAAGCTCACAACTCACTACAATGCATAGGAATTACCACATACTTCTAAACGATACTTTATAACCAGTCCACATAAGCAACAAATATAGTTCTCAAACACGCAACAATTTATAATCATATCACAATAGTATTAGCACATATTCAACATGCTTAGACATCCTACATATGAAACAGTGCAAAAACATAATGCATTTTAAATCATAAGAAATATATATAAGTATTGAAATAGGGAAAGAAGGCAACACAAGGAGTTTACGTGGAAAACCCTAATTCAGGGAAGAAAAACCACGGTAGAAAAGAACTTATTATTGTTATATCTTGTTTACAATAGACCCAACCCTAGATATAAATAGAATAATGTGAAATCCTAATTTAGCAAATATAGTAAAAAGACAAAAATGCCCTTAGGGCTAATTTAACATATTTCAACACTCCCCCTCAAGTTGGGGCATAGATATCGGCAAGGTCCAACTTGCTAATACAAGCTTCAAACGTCTGTCTTGATAACCCTTTCGTAAAAACATCGGCAATCTGTTGGACTGAAGGCACATAGGGAATACAAATAGCTCCGCGGTCTAACTTTTCTTTAATAAAGTGCCTATCAATTTCAACATGTTTGGTTCTATCATGTTGTACGGGATTATTTGCAATACTGATGGCAGCCTTATTATCACAATACAGCTTCATAGGCCCAGGACTACTCTCATGAAGATCAGATAACACCTTCTGCAACCAGATTTCTTCACACACTCCCAGATTCATAGCTCTATACTCTACCTCAGCACTACTTCTGGCCACTACACCCTGTTTTTTACTCTGCCAAGTTACCAAATTTCCCCATACAAAGGTACAGTACCTTGAGGCTGACCTTCTATCAGTCACAGATCTGGCCCAATCTGAGTCAGTATATGCCTCGATGCTTCGTGTGTCATGTTTCCTGAATACCAAGCCCTTCCCAGGGGTGGACTTTAAATATCTCAAAATTCGAGTCACAGCTTCCATGTGCTCTCATATGGACCCTGCATGAACTGACTTACTACACTCACAGCATAGGAGATGTCAGGTCTAGTATGAGACAAGTAAATCAGTTTTCCTACTAGGCGTTGATACCTCTCCTTATTCACAGGAACTCCTTCCAAAACATTTTCAGTTTGTTATTGACCTCAATAGGAGTGTCAATAGGTTTGCATCCGGTCATTCTGTTTTCTTTTAACAAGTCTATAGTGTACTTCCACTGAGAAACAGATATTCCTGCTTTTGATCTTGCCACTTCCATCCCTAGAAAATACCTTAAACTACCAAGATCCTTAATTTCAAATTCACTTGCCATCCTTTGTTTTAGCTTAGCAATTTCTGCCGTATCATCCCCTAATAGATGATGTCATCAACATACACTACCAACACAGCAATCTTTCCTAAGGGTGATTTTTTGATAAACAAGGTATGATTAGAATGTCCCTGAACAAACCCTTGGGACTTAACAAACACGGTGAACCTGTCAAACCACGCTCTAGAAGACTGCTTCAACCCATATAAAAACTTCCTGAGTTTGCAAACATGATTCCCGAACTTAGCTTCAAAACCTGGGGTGGACTCATATAAACTTCCTCTTCCAACTCACCATTTAGGAATGCGTTCTTTACATCTAGTTGATGTAGGGGCCAATCTTTATTCACGGCGACAGACAGAAGAAACACGAATCGTGTTTAACTTAGCCACTGGGGAAAAGGTTTCTGAATAATCAATCCCATACGTCTGAGTGAATCCTTTAGCAACTAACCGGGCTTTATACCTCTCAAGTGTTCCGTCAGACTTATACTTCACTGTGAACACCCATTTGCAACCAATTGTTTTGTGACCTCTAGGGAGAGTTACTAACTCCCAAGTCTTATTTACCTCAAGAGCTCTCATTTCCTCCATTACTGCTGCTTTCCATTCGGGAACTTCCATGGCCGCATGTACACTGGTAGGTATTGTTAGAGCATCTAGCTGAGTAGTAAAAGCCTTAAAAACAGGAGATAAGTTACTATAGGTCAGAAAGCTATGCAAAGGGTATTTTGTACATGACCTGGTTCCCTTTCTCAGAGCAATTGGCATATCCAAAGTGGTATCATAGTTGTCAGTTTTCGTCTGCTCTCTTCAGTATCGGACTTTTGAGACAATTCTGCATCCTCTGAGGATTTTTAAGCATCTCATCCCTTTCTGACATTTCAACCTTCTTTGAGCTCATTTCGTCATTTTCTATGTTCCCAGACTTTTCTTCAAGACTCTCCTTTGAAACAACGGGATCTTTGAACTGTGCTGGTTCTGACGCTTGGGACACTTTCCGATGGAACACCAGAGGTTTCCTGAATTTCCTTTCTGAGATTCTTCCTATAATACGTTATCCAGGCACTTGTTTAGTAGGAAGAACCGACACGGGAACAACAGGAGCAGAATTAGGTTCAAGACTAGGTAGACTAGGTCCAGGAATATTGGGACTAGGCTCAAGGTTGAGGCTAATGGGTATGGAATACGTGGAATTGTTAGTCTCTTCATTCGTGGTCTCCCCCTGAAGATTTTGACTAACGGGAAAGAACGGTTTGTCTTCAAGGAACGTGACATCCATAGTGACAAAATATTTTCTGGAAGATGGATGAAAGCATTTATAACCTCGCTTGAATGAAGGGGATACCCGACAAAACACACATGTTTTTTAGCTCGTGGGAGCAAACTTAGTCCGGTGTGGACCATGAGTATGAAACAAAGGCTGTACACCCAAACACACGAAGAAGGAACCTCAGGAACTAAGACGGTTAGACTGATATGACTCTTTTGAAGCACTCAAGAGGGGTTGAAAACTTTAGAAACTCCGGAAGCATTCTATTAATTAGATGAGCTGCGGTAAAGAATTCGCATCTCCCCACAGGTACGAAGGAAGAGATGTTGGAATCTATAAGGAACGAGGCAACTTCAATTAGATGGCGATTTTTCGTTCAGCTACCCCATTTTGTTTGGGAGTATAGACACACGAGTTTTTGATGGGATGTCCCTTTTGGACACTAGGAATTCCTGGAAGGTGTGGTTGACCAAACTCACGACCATTGTCACTTCGGAGAATGGCAATCTTTTGTTTAAACTGTGTTAATACAATGGTATAGAACTGTTTTGAAGGTAGATAAAACCTCGGACTTATCAGCAAGAGATATACCATGTAAGTCGGGTATTGATCATCAATGAAAGTTTACAAACCACCGTTTACCAGACAGGGTAGTGATGCTTGAGGGACCCCAAACATCACTGTGAACCAGGTGGAAAGGCTGGGTAGGCTTATAGGGTTGAAAACAAATGAACACGCCTGAGGTTGTTTAGCACGTATACAGACATCACAAGATAATGAGAAAACATTCACATTATGGAATAAATGAGGAAACAATACCGCATATATTGAAAACTAGGATGTCCAAGACGAAAATGCCACAATAAATAATCTGTTTCAGATATAGCAAACGAAGATAAAAGACTTAGTCCTAAACAAGCTTTCTGGAGGAAACATCTGTTAGAAAGGAAATATAGGCCTCTGTCATATCGGGCAGTGCCAATCGTCCTCCCGAGCTCAAGTCCTGAAACAAAGCAGTATCTGGTGAGAAAACAACTCTACATTCAAATCTTTTGTTATTTGCTTATTTGATAATAAATTGTAAGAAATTTTGGGCCATGTAAGACATTTTGCAGAGTTAATCCATGAAATTGGTGACAGTCTGCCTTTTCCAGCAACAGGAGCGAATGACCCATCCGCAATTCGATCCTCTCATTTCCGCACTTGGATAGTATGAGAGAAATCGTCGGATGAGCCAGTCAAGTGATCGGTTGCTCCTGAATCTAGATCCATACTCATTCCCCTCAGCAAGGAAACTCAAGGTTGAGGGTTACCTGATTGAGCAACTGTTCCGATTCCTACGGTACCTGAATCCCTAGGATTTAGTCACTGGAAGTTTGTGTCTGAGGTTGTGCAGTCCCCTCAACTGATTCACCCATAGAGCACGCCCAGATTTCGACTTGTCATTCGGAGGGCGACGTTTACTATTTGGAGGACGACCATGCAATTTCCAGCACTGATCCTTCGTATGCCACTGTTTTTTACAATGCTCACAAACTGGGGGGTTTTTACTATTTCTGCTTGTCACCATCAGCCCAGCGGACTTCACCCGAAGGCAGCTGACTCTATAGTGGTACCACTTGGCCCATTCATTGCACTCGATCTATCATCTTCCAATCTAACTTCTGAACATACCTCCATGAGAAGACGGAATTGGTTTCTGCCCCAGTATTCTACTGCGAACTGTATCAAATTTGGGGTGTAGCCTAGCAAGAAAATCATACACACGCTCAACTCTTCTATCTTGGAGTATTGAATTCCATCTTGTGGGCAGGTCCAGATGAATCTCCCGACATAGATCCATTCTTTGCCATAACAATGACATCTTGCTGAAGTATGACGTTACATCCATGTCCCTTGTTTGCATTCTTTGAACCTATTTACGTAGAGTATACAGGCGGGATGCGTTCTGACGCCTCAAATATAACCTTTGCACTGCATCCCAAATATCTCGGGCAGTGGCTGAATAGAGTAAGGGTTTCCCGATTTGTGGTTCCATACTACTAATTAACATTGAGCGGAGCAAAGAATCCTCTGCCTTCCAGACACGCTCTTGAGGATCCCCAAGATTCGGTCGTGGTATCTCTCCAGTTAAATATCCAAACTTATGGCGTCCCTCAAGAAACCATTTTAATGGTTTGGGACCAAGAGAAGTATTTTGCCCATTCAACTTCTCTCCCGTGATCATTCCTGCAGAATTTCCAATTGTTCCAGATAAAAGATTAGAAGTTGGAGTAGGAAACATTGATACCGGATTTTCTGAATACATCGGGGAAGAATCATGGCCATTCAATCGGGCTCCCAGGGCGACCATCTGTTGCTGAAGACTAGCTAATTGTTGTTGGAGTTCTCCATGAGATTCAGATCTGGAATTTTTCTGTCTAAATACCATGGGATTTTCTTCAATGGACTCACCCATTCGAAACTGGGGCTGAACCGGATATACATGAGGAAGAGGCGGTCCACCATGATACTGTGAAGAAGCTACTGCTGGAAGTCCACCAGCGGCAAAGTTCGGCAACCCGTGACCGGCGCTGCTCCCAGACTGCTGTGATGGTGGGTATCGGACGAACGGCTCGGCAATCTGCTGCGAAGTAGAAGAAATCGTGCCGATCTGACCCGACCCGGCAGCTAGAACGAGCCCATGATCGTCTGATGAAGATGCGATTCTGTGCGACACCGAGATACCTACCGGCTGTAGACCGATCGCGTGCGCGGGCTGGAGAACATGTGAGGCGGAGGCGGTTGTGAGCGACGCTGAGGATCCGATTGGTTGTGACCCGATCGCGTGCGTCGGCTGGAAGGCGTGACCTTCCACCACCACCTGCTGTTCGGCTGGAAGAATCCGATCAATAGTGTTCAGTTGGGACGCTGGAGCTATTCCACCACCTGGGATGATGGTTCGGAGATAGCGGTCAACCGCTGCTTGAATCACAGCCTCATTATTCAACGTACCTTCACCTATCAAGTTTGATGACTGAGTTTCTTCTACCGGGGCTAGGGTTTCATCACCTTGCTTTGATACCATATTGAAATAAGGAAAGAAGGCAACACAAGGAGTTTACGTGGAAAACCCTAATTCAGGGAAGAAAAATCACGATAGAAAAGAACTTATTATTGTTATATCTTGTTTACAATAGACCCAACCCTAGATATAAATAGAATAATGTGAAACCCTAATTTAGCAAATATAGTAAAAAGACAAAAATGCCCTTAGGGCTAATTTAACATATTTCAACAATAAGCAACATAAAACATGCAACGTGTTATCAAACAGGAAATAGACACTTCAAGTAGAAATTTACTTACATAAGTATCTTAAATCGCTTCTAAATTAATCCAGAAGATCCTGAAATAATGAAATCGAAGTTTCAAGGATTCTAACTCAGTTCGAAACCTATCTCAAAGCCTCAACAATTATTTGGAATGAGTAATCTTACCTAAAGTGACATTAAATCTCAGTTCGAAACCTTTGAATCAAGTCGAAATATTGATGGACTCATTTATAGCACTTAAACTTAACCTGAAAGGATCTAAATAAGGTTTTAACAACTAAACGTCACCGAGACAGGCTTGAATCGTTGCTGAAAAGTGTCTAAATAGTTCTAAAACTATTCAGACCTTACAAATAACGGTTTTCAAGCGTTAGAGGCCAATCGAAAGAACCTTAAACTAGTTCGTAAATGGATTTATAGTGATATAACCGCTGGATCTTTCCAAAAACGACTCGAAATCTTTTGTGATTGGTGTCAGAATTTGCTTAATCCTACATATTTGGAGCTGTTAAGCAATGGGTAACTCAAATCTAAGGTCGAAAAACTCTGGGTATGTGTCAAAATCATGAGGAGAAGATGGGTGGAGCGGCTCACGATGAGGTTGCTGGAGCGCTGTGCCGATTAGATCCTCAACAAATTTAAGGGACTAAACTGAAATTCTAATTTTCAAAATTAGGATCCGCAATTGAGAAGTCCCACTAATTTAATATTAATAGACCGAAGGAGATTGAAAGACTTAATTTGATTCAAATTAGCTTTAATTTTATAACGAAGGACCCTACGTTTTTCAACCAGAAAAAAACCTAACCTAGGATGGAGTTAAGAATTCAAGAGTTTGATTATTTAATATTTTTAAGGTGATAATTTATTAATTTATTTTGGAAGTACAAATTTAAACCAAATAAAATTTTCTAATGGTTTATGACTACTAATATTTATTTGCTGGCTATTTTTTTCAGTAATGATCTATAAAACATTGGACATTTGATAACCCTAGCCTTGAAAATTTATTTGAATATCATTTTAACATATTTTGGGTGTCCAGTCAGATCGACGGCCACTACACGTGATAAAACCTTTAGTAATAATATCTTTAACCATTGTAATGAAGTTATTATTAACAAAAGTATTTTCAATCATTTCAAAATGACTACTCAAAATATGGTTCACGATGGATTCAGTAATTTTGTTTATGTTTGTTCACTGTAAGTACGCATTTCTCTTCTTTATATCACTATTTAAAATTTTGTAAATTATTCACTAAAATATTTTCTTACTTTTACGTTTTTCAGCTACATAGCAATTTCTAACTATGGTATTCCATTATGCAGGATTTGGGAGGAAAGCGAAGCTGTTACATGGATTGCCAAGCTTTTCAATGCATGTTATATATTGAACTTAAGTTTGGAGAATTTCCTTTTTGGTTTTTCTTTTTAAGCTTGCTCTATTTCAAAATTAAGACTGGTTTTCATGCATGAATGATTGTGAAGATAAACATGTTTATCTGATTTTATTTTATTTTTTATTTGGTTGTTAAGGTAGCCCATTAAGAAGCTTGTTGGGTGTATTTTTTTGCAAGAGTTTTTCTCCCAGGCCATCTATGTATGGCTGGTATCTTTATCAATCAATATATGGAAGCCAAGGGTTTCTCTTGCAATTCTCTCTATATTTTTCTACTAATTTTCTCTAGTTTTTCAATTATGTTAAAGATGGTATCAGATCTTTTGATTAAGGGACATTTAGGCTCTTTTTTTTGTTTTAATTTTGGTCCCCATGATAATGCCCACTCCCGAAAAAGGTTTCTCAATCAACAATGGAGAACACAAGCAGTCCTTCCTCAGTTTTCTTCAATCTTGGAAACAAATCTCTATGATTAAGTTGACCGATGATAATTTTCTCTTATTAAAATATTAGGATCTCACAACCTTATAAGGGTATGATTAGAAGATTATGTAGAAAGGGACGCTCCACTCAAGTATCCTTCTCCGATCTTCTCCGATCTTCTCCCATCTCCTCCCATCTCCTCTTTTACTCTCTCAATGTTCTTTATAGAAAAATGAATTCTCTGCAATTGAGATCTCCATAAATCAATTCCTCTCTCTTTCAAAAGGCGGTTTCAACAAACCGATCCTTGCAAAGAGAATAATAGAGAAGACCCTTTGGTGGTGTCACAATACTATTCTTGGAAGATTGGTTTGTTGAGGAATTGTGAAGACCTAAAGAAGTTTGAAGAATGGTTCTTCAAAGGTATGCTTCTTCTTCCCCTTTAATTTCATGCTTAACTTACTACATATTGATGTACGTTTCTTCTTTTCCGTGTTATAATTTTAAGAAAAAATAAAAGCAGTGATCACTCGCTTCCGTTGCAAGATTTGATCCTTTAGCGACACTAGTCCCTTTTGTACTCTTGGGTCTTTAGCATTGAGCAACGCTATTTTGTACATACAACGCTTCCTTCACACCTTTACGCTATTAAGTTTTTGGACCCTTTTCTCTTCATTTGATCTTCAGATTTCTTCTAACTCTCTAATTGCTTGCTTCCCACAAAATCAACATAGAAACACATCAAATAACACATTTATCATAAGAAAGCACATTCGAGTGCATTTTAGCCATGTCCCATGCCTTTCACACACGCTTCATTGTTCGCTTTCGATCTCGGTGAAAGTGAGTTTGGTTTTCTTTCTCTCTCTTTCTAACTCTCTCATATGCAACCAAATTGCACCACCTCTGTTTGCCTCACCTCTGACCAGTCATCGTCTCATGTCTAGCCACGCACGTCGCCGATGTCCCCGCTCCTCGGAATGTTAATGTTGGTAAGAGTTTTCGATGATTTTTCTTGGTATGATATCTCTTTGAAAGATCCTGAAAAACCAATGAGAATTTGGTCTAAGTTTTGACTTACTCCTAATGGCTTTTATTGAAAGTGGAAAAGCCAAAGTAAATAATACTTTTCTCTCTCATTATTTCAATGTCAGTAAAGATACATTATATAGATGTACAACAAAAGAGAAAAGAAACAATTAACTATCAATGAAGATATTAACAAAAAATAACAAAAATAACAAAAACTTGTTACAACTAATAACAACTAATATCCCCCCATCAAGTTGGACTGAAAATGTTAGACAAACCCAACTTGGATTTTATAGCAGAAAACAGTGGAAAGGGAAGAGCTTTAGTGAAGCTATCAGCAAGTTGATGTATAGAACGGATGGGCAGTAGCTTAACAGAACCATCAGCAACTTTATCTCGAACAAAATGACAGTCAAGCTCTATATGTTTTGTCCACTCATGAAAAATATGATTGTTGGCAAGGTGAATAGCAGCTTGATTATCATAATAAAGCAAAGAAGGTTGATGAATAGGAATGAGTAAATCATGAAGGAGAGACTGAAGCCATACAAGTTCACAGGTTGTGGAAGCAAGAGCTCAATATTCAGCCTCTACAGAAGATCTTAAAACCACATTCTGCTTCTTCCATGAAACAAGAGACTTGCCCAAAAAAATAAAATAACCTATGGTAGACTTCCGTGTATCAAGGCAAGATGCCCAATCAAAGTCAACAAAGGCGCGTAGCTGAAAAGAATCAGCAGAGGTGATCAAAACACCTTGGCCAGGGACTGATTTCAGATAATGCAAGAGATGATATGATGTAGATAAATGAGCTTTGCATGGTTTGGCCACAAATTGAATAAGTTTATTAACATCAAACATAATGTCCAGCCGTGAAATAGTCAAGTAAAGAAGGCGACCAACTAGTCTTCTATAGGGAGAAGGATCATCAAAAACTTCATGGTCAGAATTTCGAAGCTTAACATTCGGATCCATGGGGAGATTGACCGGCTTAGCACCAAGAAGACCAGTATCCTGAAGGATTTGAAGTGTATAATGCCATTGAGAAATGGAAATACCTTGAAATGAATGAGCAAGCTCAAGGCCCAGAAATTACTTCAACGGTCCAAGGTCTTTGAGCTTAAAAGCAACATGTAAAACCTATTTAAATTCATCAATAAGCTTGATATCTGCACCAGTAATGACAATGTCATCAACATACACCAACAAAGCAATAAAACTAGAGCCAGAACCATGAACAAACAAAGAGTAATCGGCTTTAGACTATTGAAAACCAAGAGAAACCAAAACATCAGAAAATTTGGCAAACCATTGCCTTGAAGCCTGCTTGAGACCATATATAGACTTCTTTAATCTACAAACAAGCTTGCCTTTGTGATGAACCTTAGGTGTATAGCCAAGTGGGAAATCCATATAAACTTCTTCAAACAAATCTCCATGAAGAAAAGTGTTGTTAACATCGAGTTAAACCAGTGGCCATTGATAGGTGACAGCTAAAACAAGAAGAACTCGAACAGTGACTAATTTGGCCAAGGAGAAAATGTCTCAAGAAAATCCAGACCCTCTTGTTGAGTATATCCTTTAGCAACAAGTCGGGCTTTGTATCTCTCGATGGAACCATCTAAACGATGTTTGATTTTATACACCCACTTGCAACTGATGCTATGTTTGGATGGAGGTAAAGGAAGAACCTCCCAAATGTCATTGTCTTCCATTACTTGCAGTTCAAGCTTCATAATTGTCTTCCAATGGTCATAAGGTATGGCTTGATGAAAAAATTGTGGTTCATAATGAGAGAAGATGGCAATGGAAAAAATACGAAAAACAGGGGTGAGGTGATCATAAGAAAGAGATGAGTGTATAGGATGGTGTGTAGAAAAATTGGAAAGAGAAGTTAGGGATGTGAGGCTGCAATGATAGTCTTTAAGGTAGGAATGGGGTTTGATTGATCTGGATGTCCTTCTAGGTGCAACAAAGGGTTGAGTATTTAGGTTGGAAGAAGGAGAAAGTTGCTGAGATGAAAGATGGGTGGAAAGAGAGGGGGATGTGACAGGTGAAGAAATTGAAGATGTAGTTGTAGGAGGCACCAAACAAAGAATGGATGGGGAAGGATTTATAGAAGAAAAAGGTTCAATGGGAGTGGAAGGTAAGAAGGGTGCAGTGGGAGGCTGGGTTGAAAAATCAATGTCAGGGGCTATGAAGGACAATATGCTGAAAAGGGTCGGGTTGCTCAGTCTCCAAGGTCACTTTATGAAAAGGGAATAAATGTTCATGGAAAACAACCTCACGAGAAACAAAGAACTTGTTACTAGTGATATCAAAAAGTTTATAAGCCTTCATACCTGGTGGATAACCAATAAAGACAGCAAAAACAACCCATGGAGCAAACTTGGATCGACCATGAGACAAAGTAGAAGCAAAACACAGGCACTCAAAAGTTCTGATAAGAGAATAATCAGCCAAAGTACCCTACAACAACTCATAAGGTGTTTTCCAACCCAGAATAGGTGAAGGTGTTCTGTTAATAAGATATGTTGTAGTCGAAACACATTCATTCCAAAATTTGAAAGGGACTTTGGATTGAAAGAACAATGCTCTAGAAACATTTAACAAATGTTGATGCTTACGTTCAACTACAAAATTCTGTTTTGGTTTGCCCACACAAGAATATTGATGTAAAACCCCTCTTTGTAAGAAAAACTCAATAAAGGAAAGCTGAGAAGCATTATCAGAACGAAACACTTTGATTTTCTTATCATATTGAGTTTTAACATAAGAAAAGAACTGAGGTATAATCTTCAAAACATCAAACTTGGAATTTAACATGAATACCCAAGTAAAAGGATTGTGATCATCTACTATAGTAAGGAAAAAATTTTATCCAGCATGAGTAGGTGTAGAAAAAGGACCCCAAATATCAGCATGAATCAAGTCAAAAACAGCAGATGATCTATTATTATGCAATTCAAAAGACAATTTCTTTTGTTTTGCTAAAGGATAAATGTCACAAGGGAATGTGCTATGAAGAGAAACAGAATCAAGATGTAAAACATGTTTCAAAGAAGATAATCGAGATAGGGATGGATGTCCAAGCCTGGCATGCCATAAGGAAGAATTATTTGAAGAATCAACAGTAATAACATGAAAAGGTACTGTACTGATGTGAGATTGCTCAACAATATACAAACCATCACGTAACCTACCCTTGCCAATCGTCTTTAAAGTAGACTTTGCCTAAATATCACAAGAATCAATGGAGAAATGGAAAGAGACATTACCATCAGATGTTAAAGCACTGATAGAAAGTAAGTTGTATTGAAATTCTGGAACATATAGAACATGATGAAGATGCAGTGACCCAAAAAGTGTGACGGTGCCAATAAAAGAGACTGAAATTCTTGTGTTATCAGGTAGAACAACAATAGTACTAGTCGGCAGGAGCTCGTGAAATAAATGCCTTTGGAAACATATATGTGTAGAAGCCCCAGAATCAATGATCCATTCATGATTAGAGAGAATTTGAGAACAAATACTTGCTACATGTGTGACTGAATCAGTTTTGGCCTTGGCCATATTAAGCTTGGATTGCAGCGTAGTGAGGAGTTGCTGAAGAATGTCATTCGTAATCATATTCCCAAATGGAGTATGGGACGAGGAAGAGCCAGAATCAACAGGATTAGCAGATGAATTGGAGGAAGGATGTTGCTTATAAACTTGATTTGAGCGTCCTTTATGCTTATAGCCTAGTGGATATCCATGGAGCTTGTAGCATTTATCAGCACTATGACCGGTGATGTTGCAATAGGTGCAAACAGGGCGATTTTTGTCTACTTCGAAGAGGGCTGGTGATGACTCTGTTGCAAAGGGTTATCATTCTTCTGCACAACCAATGTAATAGCAGAAGAAGGGGGATTAGCAAGGGATTGATGTTATTCTTGTTGAACAAAAATGAAAAGGCCTTATTAATAGGTGGAGGCAGATCCATGAGAAGAAGCTGAGAACGAGTATGATTGAAGCTATCGTTTAGCCTCATCAAAAAATAGAGGAGATACTCAAATTGAAGAAAGTCCTCCATGGATTTGATGCCGCTGCAGGTATACTGCCCACATGTACAACCAGGGTGATAGGAAGCATACTCATCCCAGAAACTCTTCATTTTAGTAAAATACATAGTGAGGAGTCTTAATCTTGCTTGAGGCTAGATAACTCGTGTTTGAGATGAAAAATGCAAGGTCCGTTGCATCTTTGGAAACGATCTTGAAGGTCAAGTAATATTGCTCGAGCCAATTCGGTGAAGAGAATACTTGAAGAAATAGTCTTAGAAACAGAGTTGAGAATCCAAGCAATAACAACATTATTGTTGCGAATCTATAAGGGAAGAAGATCACCTGTGGGTCGAGGGAGAGAACCATTAATGAAACCAAGTTTGTTTCGGATAGAGAGGGCAAGAACCATCGATCTGCTCCAAGAAACGTAGTTTTCGTCGGTAAGAAGTTCAGAAACAAGAACAAGATTGGAAGTATCACTGTGATGAAGAGCGTAGGGAGTGTACTGATCGGGATAAGAAAGAGGAAGCCCAGTAGTCGAAAAATCGGCTGAGGAAGATGGATCAGCCAAAGAACGAAGAGGTGTCTCGGGAAGAACCATTTTGACTTCACACGGGAAAGGAAAAGGGGGGAAAATTTAGGGATTTAGGGAATTTTCTCGCTCTAATACCATATTGGAAGTGGAAAAGCCAAAGTAAATAATATTTTTCTCTCTCATTATTTCAATGTTAGTAAAGATACATTATATAGATGTACAACAAAAGAGAAAAAAAGCAGTTAGCTACCAATGAGGATATCAACAAAAAATAACAAAAATAACAAAGACTTGTTACAACCAATAACAACTAATATGCTTTTTCTCCAGTTTGAAGTTTTTCCACATTAATTCTTGTGTTTTCAATTTTATTACTTTCTATTCAATTCTCTGTTGTTTTTCTTCTTTTTCATGCGGTAAAAGTGAATGGTTTTTCACAACAAGTGGTATCATAGCTTTAAGTTCGTAGTTTCTTGAATTTTTTAGTATGCTCTGTGGTTGCAGCATTGTCTGAACCTCCACATCATAAAAGAATTCTTGAAATAAACTGTAATATTGTGAATAGTGTGGGTTATTCACTATTTGCAAATTAACTTCGAGTGAAGCAGATGCGTGTGTCAAGCTTTATTGAGTCCGCTAAAGTTTGATATAGAGAAATTTGATGGAAAGATCATCTTTGACTTGTGGAAAGTACAAGTCAAGGATGTGTTAATACAATTTGGGTTATACAAGTGCAAGTTAAGTGGTGATGGTGTTCTAGTGAAGTTCTAGAGTGATTGCATTAGATGTTCAAAGAAGAGAGTCTTTGAGCAAAAGATAAACTGTTGGGAATGCAGACAGTCTGAACACATGAAAAAAAGAGCAAGCTCATCAAATGGATTTGGATGGAATACGAACACTATCTTTCCCATCTGGAAGACAGTGACTTCCTCTGAAGAAGACGAAATTCATTAGAAGATGAATGACACAAAAAATTAGTTCAATAATTAGTACAAAATCTCACCATGTTTACGTGATTAAGCTCAAAAAATTAAATTTCCATACTAGCAACAAGAATCTACCAAGCCAAAAAGATGTCATTCTATAAAGCATAGATACTTCATGTGAGGCAAAGAATCCTTGTTAGAAACGTATCAAATGCCGATACTTTCCGGATACGTGTCTGAAAAATGATTTGACGTATCTATTTTTACGCTTATCTTTTTTGAAGAAAAAAGATAAGTAATTCATCTAGTCTTTCCCAATTTTAAACTAGGTAGTCTATTTTAAAAGCTCACTATTTGAGACAAAAACTAATAGGAAAAGAAAAATAAAACACCAAATTCTAGAATCATCTAATCTTTATCTTTACATTTGAGTCCCCACAAAGTCCACCAAAATTTGGGAATATCACAAAACAAATTTTCTTTCTTTTCTCAGAAAGAAGAAAACACATTTAGAGAGCTTGAGAGCCCTCTCCTCCCTCTACAAAACAAAATCTTGTTGTTAGAGAGAGGGATGGTGGGAGAGGAAGAGAAAAACGTGGAATTGAGGAATTGATCCCATGTTTTCTCGTAACTTCCCTAAAACGGGGAGTTAATTTGTTTAATTTAAATTAAATCATATTTAATTAAATGATCATTTAAACCATATTTAAATGATTTCCTGTTACATAACCTATAGTTTTAATGTGCATATAATGTACATTAAATTTAACCTATAATTTTGATTTAATTAATTTAATTGAATTCAAAATTAAATTAAATTAAATTAAATAATTAGTTAATTCTTCATTTAATTACTCATCGGTTTAAATATCACATATTTAATTTAATTTCTCATTTGTATCATATTCAAAACATTTCTCTCATTTAACCTATAGTTTTAATGCACACCCAATGCACATTTTTTTAACCTATAGTTTTCAATATGAATCTTATTCATATTAAATTAATATGTGAACTCCTTTCAAATATTTCGTTCTCTCATTTATTAATTTTGAAACATATCAAAAATTAATAATAAAGTCCATAATTAAACTATATATTAAAATGTATCAACATACATTAAAAAATTCCCAATTCTGAATTTGAACATTTCAAATTCTATTTAATGACAAATTACCTCAATACCTTTTACAAAGAGCTAGGAAAATGACCTATTGAACCTGCAGATCATAAGCTCTAACGATGTGAGATTAACTGGCCAAACTCATTAACCAAATTAATTAATATTTGTTAACTGTGGGTACACTCCACTAAAGACCCACAACTGCACTATTCTCACTATAGGTATGTTTCTTTATCTATAGATATTAATAACAGCAAGTTAGTCCTTCACGAGTGTTAATAACCTTAGCTGGGTCAAATTACCGTTTTACCCTTTGGTTACCTCTACATTCTTAAGTACTAGTGCTTCTCTAATGAGCAACCTGTTTATGGTTCGATCATTAAATAGAAACCCCTCTCAGGCCAGTGAGAGGGTAGGACCCTTTGTTCAAGTCTCGAAGATACCACTTAAGGGAACACTCATCTACTTACCCTGAAGTAGAGAAGAAGTGAAATCCATTTTGTATTATTATGTTCTCAGCTACCTACTCAGTCTTATCCCTAAAATGATAGGCTTATTGAGTTGGCGAACTGGCCACTCTCACCATACAAATCAAAGGACAATCCCTTGTAAATAAGAGTTCATAATATACTCAGGGGTAAGATTAAGTTGTCTAGGTCATCCTATTGAAATAAAAACCTAACTAGTCAATGGAGTTACATTTAATGGTTACTATTTTGCGGTCCGGTCTTGTGGAAACTCATTGCACAGGATAACCCCACTGCCGTGTCTCCCATACGAACGCATTAGATCACTCCGTTTGTATCAAATACAATGTGGGTCATATCTATAGTATTATTAGGATAAGGTAGCTAACCTTATCCCTATACTATAAACCCTTTATGTTGTATCTTGAACATTGATCCCTATATGTCTCTACATATAGTTCAAGGCTCATAAGACAACCTAAGATGTTTGTTTATTGGATTTTAGGGCTAATAAGACAAAATTAAATAAAACATCAATAACATTTATCTAAGTATCCGATTAGATTTGAAACCACTCCGAATCTACAAATAAATGTTTCCGCACATTAAAGGCATGTCTGAAGAACTTAAATCTAGTTCGAAAAGAATTTAAAGTGTTCTAGTTCATACCCAAAATGACACAAAAACCTTACTAAAAAGTGTTCAAATACGTTAAATCCTACGCATATGAAGTATTTATGAAGTGGGTAACACGAATATAAAGTCAAAATAGAGTGGGTCATTGTCATACCTTGTCGAAATTGGGAAAAACGTTGGTGCAAGCATATCCAGACAATGTGGGTCGCTGAAATCATCAATACCTGTGGGTTTTCGCATCATTGGTCACCATCATCAATGAGGGAAAGCGTTGTCGTCGCCTGTGAAAGAACTCGATTTAACGAGATCCATGAGCAAAAGCGGAACATCCAAATTCCATTTAGATTGAAAACACAAATTTACAGTAAACATACAGTTTATGCATTCTAATTAAAATTATATCATGCTTTTTAAACAAGAAATAGGGTTCAAGAGATTATAACTTTGAAGAACATTTCTTCGCGTAAACCCCCTATCATGAACTCAAACACAACAACAAACTTGAAGACCCTCTTCAAGAAAAACACGAACCAAAATAGAAGACACGATCACTTGGAACCTTTGGTATGCTCGGGGTGAGAACCCAGGAGTTGTGGGTTCTGACTATTTTGGTAAGGAGGGATTTTGAGTTTGGAAGAGGAAGAAGATTGAGGAAGGCACTATCGTATAGAAAGCTTCTCAATTGTGTAGTCAAAAAATGCCTTTCGTATAGACTCTATATTTATCATGTAGACTAGTAAGGCAAAAATAAAAAATCATTTCTTTTATCCCATTTGTCACAAAAAATCTCTTAACCACCCATTAAGGTGGTTGGAGAGAAAAAATGTATTATTATTCAAAATAATAAATAATATAAATAAATATGATAACCAATTTATCATATTAAATTTATAACCTATAGTTTTAATATTGTATCATATACAATATATACTATAGTTCTTTTTCTCTATGTTATGGCATTTAATATAAATCATATTTATATTAAATTTAACAACTGTGAATCTCATTCATAGAAAATATATTTGAATCACATTCAAATATTTATTCCTCCAAATAAACTATGATGTTTAAAATACATTATATCAATTATATCATATATAATTGAATCAATTTAATTATATCATATATAATTAAATTTCCTTTTATTAATTTGAACAATTCAAATTAACCCAAAAACTGATTCTCAACTAAATTCTTTTGAGCTACCAAGGGGACCTTATGGACCTTTAGCTTAAAGCTCCAATGGTACGTGAATAATTAATTAAACTCTTTAATTACATTATCCACCATCTGTTAACTGTCGAGCACTCCACTAAAGACTGATAGTTGCACTATTCGCACTACAGATATATTTCTTTGTCTATTGGATATTGAAACGCATCCAAAAAGTGCATTTTCTGGGCTTAGAATTTAGTTAGTTTGATGCTTAATTTGTGATCTTTAATGCTTAATTTGTGATCTTTGATGCTTTTATTGTTTAATTGTAGAAAATCGAGCAATTGGATGAGAACAAGCAATTTTGGAAGATTAATGACCAAAATACCCCCAAGAAGGTCAAAGTTTTGACCTAATTTAAAGATCAAAGAAGAAAAAGGAAAGAAAATGCGAAAATTGAAGGTAGGGCAGCATTGTACAAGCATTGCAACACTGCCCCACAACGGTTCAAGGCAGAGAGCTCATGGAAATAGGGCAGCGTCACAACTCTACTTGCAGCGTTGCAACATTACGATTAAAAGTGGCGCTCTACGAATGATTTAATGTCAGCGTTGCAATGCTAGGACTGCTACCTATATAAGCAGTTTATGGCCGATTTGATTTGGGGAGGCCAATGGAGCACTTTTACGGTTATTTTGAGAGCGTAGTGCAATATTTTGGCGAGGTTTCCTTAGGGAGTGTAATTCTGGATAAAGACAGCATCTCAGAGCTTCAAAGGATCAAATATTTGAAGAGTTCGTTGGGTTGCGATTTCGGATTTGAGGACGAGAGTCAAGAACACAGCTTGCAATTTCTTCTCTCTTTTATTTTTTGTCCTTTTTGTTTAGAAACCTCATGAATGGTCTATGTTTGTGTTGTAACCATGAGTGACTTGTTTGTGTTTCTAGGGTGTTGATCTAGTTTTATGGATTGAGAAAACTGATTTGGTTATTTCTTGGATTGAATTTATGCATAAATATTTTAGCATGTTTGTTCTTAATGCTTTTGATCAATTGATCAATAATTGAATGTTCTTTACTTAATGTGTGTCTCGAGAGAGAAGGTGTTGAGTTGGATCTAGCATGTCAAACTGTTAATCGAGTATGCATGAGAGTAATAAGAAATTAATAAAGATTGTCGATGGAGGAACTTAATTTTGTGGCTAGTCAAGCGATTGAAGAAATTCAGGTCGATGGTTAGTTATCAGAAAGGGTTGAGCTCGAGAGAGGATACCTAGACAAAAGCTCAAGAGAGGATACATGAATCAATCTAAGGTCAAAATAGGTTCATCCGTTTAGCGAAATCATACCATAGAACGTGTTCTTGTCTAGTTTCACCTCAGTTTTATATTTTCTTGCTTCTTAGGAGTAGGTTAGTTAAGTTCTCATCATAGTCTGGTCCCCTAAATAAAATTAAAAGAATCTCTAAATAGTTAAAAGAGTTAAACCAATCCCTCAGAGGACGATACTCGGTCTCTTAACTGTTTTACTATATTATAGTTATACGCGTGCACTTGCGCCCACCATCAAGTTTTTGGCGTCGTTGTCGGGGAATTGTGCTTTGATTTATTTTAATATTTAAGAGATTTGACTGATTTTAATTTAGGGTGTATATTATTTTAATTTTTTTCATTTATTTTGTGTTTTCTGTTGTGTGATTTTCTTTTGTGGTGTTTGTTTTACCATGTCTTATTATAATTTTGGGTGGCCTTATAGATTTTACCAACCTAATCTAGGTTCGACACCACCACCACCATCACCAATGTTTTTCAACCCATCTCTATATCCCATCAGTTACCCATCCCATGACCATAGGAGTTTTTATGTTTATCCATCCCCAATAGAGGAGAAACCTTTTTTAGAGGACCTGTTAAAAGAATCTATCTTAGAGACCCAATTTAGAAGGTTTTGTATGAAAGAGAGGACGATGGATAGCAAAGAAACCCAATTGGTGGAGAATGAGGCAACCCTGAAACATTTAAGAAATCAACTTAGTCCGATAGTTGATGCATTTAGAGCCTTGTATGAGAAGCATATTTCCAATGCCACTGAGGTAGAGAGATCAAGTATTGTAGATTCTTATGATGAGGATGAGTTGGAAATATTAGAGTCATACCAAGAGTCCGTTCATGAGATTGAGAGAGAAGTAGTGCCTAATTTAGATAAGAAAGTTCAAATGATTAAGGTTGAGGTTAAGAAGCCTTATGTTCCATAACTTGAAGGCCCTTTTGCCGTTGATCTATCTCTCCCATATTCTTATGATCCTTGTCAGTTTGAGTTTGTTTTTAATTTTCAATCTTTTTATTCTCCAAAAATTAAAAATACCAAAATTAATTTTCTACTTTAAGGTACCCTGGAAAATATGGAAAGCCTACAAGACTTTGTAAGTTATATTGATTCAAGCAAGAAGGGACCTGAAAAATGGGAGAATTTTTATGTACCTTGACGGACAATCTCCCATGTCGTCTGGCTTAGACATTAAACTCAGCACTTCTTGGGAGGCAACCCAAGCTTTTATTTCTTTTTGTTATTTTAGTTTATTTTATTCTTTTTATTTTTAATTCAACACTCATGATTTGGACTCTTATCTTTTTCTGGTCCAGGTTTTACAGGAGCTCTCAAATTAAAGCATAGTTTGCAAGCCTGATACACGTGGATTACTTCATTATTTAAGCCAGTTTCACTCACTCCCTATGTATATTTTATTGCATTGAGGACAATGCATGTTTCTATGTTTGGAGTGGAAGATGTATTGTATATTGTTGCTTGTCTTGTGTTTTTATCCTACTATGCATGTTATTTAGATAAATTGTCTTATGCATGATAATTGATCAACTGTTTTGAGTGGCTAAATTTTAAGGAAATTTTTATTTTTTTAATTAAAAAGATGATCTTGTGCTTAAATTGTGAAATTTGTTGAGGATGTAGTGATTATGATTGCCTATGAGTTATTCTAAATTTGCATGTTAGATGATCTGTTGTAGAAATAGAATGACATACTCCTGAATTAAATTATCTTTAAGTCCCTCTTTGAGTATCTCATAGCATGAGCACGTAGTCACTTTAATTTATAAACTTTATCTAAAAGGAGGATTAAGTGTAGTGTATTTGATTATCACCTCGAAAGGTTCCACTGGTTAGAGGGTTGATGTGCATGATGGCTTGTAATGTTAGACTAAAAGGAAAGAAAAGAATATTATTGGTGCCTTTAAGAAAAAAATTAGTGTATATACTCATGTGCTTAAAATAAATAGTTTTTTATTATTTTAAACTTGTAATGTGTATGCATGGATAGGGGTAAAAATAGTTGTCGTTGCTATGATCAATTAGGACATCTGAGAATTGACTAGGTATGGTTCCCTGCAGTGGATGTGTGAAAGCTAGTGCCTATAGGTAAAATAATGCAAGTTTAAGGCCCTTTTTGTTGTTATATACATATAAACAAGGCACCTTAGTGGACATATTACTTTCTTGAATGTATGGATGCTTGATGATTCGTGCATGAGCCAAAGTAGGGAGAAAACGGGAGAAGCTCTCTTGAACATAACTTTAATTCTTGTGTTTTGAATTAAATATGACTTACACACACACATGTGAGAGATGATGAGATTTGGCCTTGAAATCTTTTTAGGTTAGGATGTGCTTGAAAGTTTCTACTAATGGATCTAATATGCTTACTCTGAATGTTGAGGCTTTGAGTCATTTGCATGCTTGTCTAAATTTCATTATAGTCTTGTTCCTTCTTTGCTCGGGACCAGTAGATTTCTAAGTTTGGGGTGGTGAAACGCATCCAAAAAGTGTGTTTTCTGGGCTTAGAATTTAGTTATTTGATGCTTAATTTGTGATCTTTGATGCTTTTATTGTTTAATTGTAGGAAATCGAGTAATTGGATGAGAACAAGCAATTTTGAAAGATTAATGATCAAAATACCCCCAAGAAGGTCAAAGTTTTGACCTAGGGTAATGATCAAAGGAGAAAAAAGAAAGAAGATGTGAAAATCGGAGGTAGGCAGCGTTGAACTAGCATTGCAACACTGCCTCACAACGCTGCAAGGCAGAGAGCTCAGGGAAACAGGGTAGCGTTACAACACTACGATTAGAAGAGGTGCGCTACAGATGATTTAAAGTCAGCTTTGCAACGCTGCGTTTGCTGCCTATTTAAGCAATTTATGGTCGATTTGATTCAGGGAGGCAAATGGAGGCACTTTTAGGGTTATTTTGATAGCGTAAAGCAATATGTTGGCGAGGCTTCCCTCGAGAGTGTAATTCTAGAAAGAGGCGGCATCTCAGAGCTTCAAAGGATCAAATATTTGAAGAGTTCATTGGGTTACGGTTTCAGATTCGAAGACAATAGTCAAGAACACAGCTTGCAATTTCTTCCCTCTTTTATTTTTTGTCCTTTGTGTTTGGAAACCACATGAATGGTATAATGTTTGTGTTGTAACCATGAGTGACTGGTTTGTGTTTCTAGGGTGTTGATCTAGTTTTATGGATTAAGAAAACTGATTTTGTTATTTCTTTGATTGAATTTATACATAATTATTTTAGCATATTTGTTCTTAATGCTTTTGATTAACTGATCACTAATTGAATGTTCTTTACTTAGTGTGTGTCTCGAGAGAGAAGATGTTGAGTTGGATCTAGCCCTTTATGAATTACTAAATCATAATAGCTTTCATAATAGCTATTAGTTGTCATAATAGCTTTCAGTAAATATGAATTGCTAAATCATTCATAAAGCATTTTCAAATCATTTAAAGTCACTCACTGTCTATGGCAATCCTCTAAAAATTAATGAGCTTCTTCATTTTTATGTCAAACCTGTGGACATCACAACACATTCTATCCATTAACATTGGCCCCCCTTTTGGGATTAACATTCCATAACTAGCTTACTTTGTCTTAGTATGTAGCCTTACCTTCCAATGCCAAGCCTAACTGTGCGTTGAACACTTAGAATTCTCCTCTAGGTGCTGAGCTTGCTATGCAGCAGTCACACACACTAACAATGCATACCATGCGTCCATATCTTGCCTTAGGCGTTCCACAAGCTACATTCCAACACACGGCCTGCCTCCTATGTGTCCAAGCTTTTAGCTCACGCCTACAACCTATCGCATAGTTAGCCCTTGCACTAATTGTTCAACCTATACGCCCAACTTGTGGCACATCAGCACATGCCCCATGCGTTCATCCAGTCGCATGCCAACACGCTCCAGCGCCCTCTTGTGCCTAACACCTCGCATGCTTGCCTGCGCAGCCCTACTCACTCTACCGTACAAACCAACGCCCACATAACATTCTCTTGCGCTTATGGCCTCAACATGCGTTGCACGGTCCAACGCATCTCAACATATCCTTGCGCCCAGACCAATGCATCTCGCAACTTAGCTCTCAGCGTATGCATTCAGCATCACCATTTGGCCCTTCAAGCTGCTTGTTTGTTCAACCTAAGCAGTTGCCTGCTTGTTTAAGATTTCTAGGTTCAATTTATAGTTTACATAACTAATTTTCTAGGCCTTTTTCTCAAGAAATCTCCTTCTACAAACTTGCTCTAAAATGACTTAGCAAGCTTACCTTAACTTTCAGCCCAGGACTCCTAGTGGTTTGGTTGAAATCCTCAAATCATCAAGACTGGCCCGAGCTTACCCGATAGCTCGACTTTCAATCGAATTCTTCAGTCTCTAGCCCGATTCCTCTGGAAATTTCTTCTGACAACCCAACCTCAGCAACTAGACACACTCAGAGGTTGAATGGCTCTAAAATAACTCCATTTTCACAAGTGAATTGCTCAAACCCTCTTTTCAAAGCCAAGCTCCCCATTTATACTAGCAGCTGCATGTTTATCTTAAGCCTTAAGCTGCCATCCTTTAAGTGATAACAACAAAGCTAAGCATGACAACTGGCTTAGCTAATCGTTCACTAAGTTGATCCTTTCCTCTTGGTCATCAATGCAAGAAAGATCCAACGCTTGCAATCACTTGACCGCATGCCTCCTTCAATAGTGCATTGCCCAACCTTGGCCAACGCATAGCTCACCTTGAGGCTATCGTGTCCCTCCTATGGTCGCATACCTAAGAACAATGCATGTCCTAGCCGACGTATAGCTTAGTCGTAACACATCACCAACCAGTGATGAGACTTTCTCAATGCATAACCACCGAGCATCATATGCCTCAGGTGTCTTGCGCTCATCGTCTCACCCTTACATCACATAGCTCCAGCACGCATCGTATACCTCATCGTATGCTTCCTAACTTCATCGCATAGCTCCAATGCGCATCGTATACTTAACACCTTGCGCTCATCACCGCACACTAGTCAACATGCACGCCCAGCCTTAACGCTTAGACTTGTGCTCATCGTGCAACCCCAGTGCACATCGTATACCCCATCGTCTTACGCTCATCATTTTGCGCCCAACCTTGCGCTCAGCTTTGTGCTCATTGTCGTGCAACCCCACGTGCAACCATGCGTTTACCTTCACGCAATGCCCATACCATGTGCCCAATAACCTCAAAAGGACTTGGTTGCCGCATACTCTGCCCCAAGCCTCAATGCATCCCTTGCACGCGTACAGTAGGCTTAACACCTAGCCTTGCGCCAGCGCTCAGCATACCTTGCCCGCATGCTCACTAACCTCGCAAACCCTTTGGCTACTGCATGCCTTGTCAACGCATAGGGTTACAAGCACTCAACAAGACCACCTTCGTGTGCACAACTCTAATGCCTAGCTCCCCCACACTTGGCCGCCACAAGAGCTCGTCTAACCTCTAAAAGCAAGACTAACGCATAAGAGCTTGTTTGTAACGCCTAACACAAGGCTAGCACATAGGCTACACCCTACCAACATTTAGCCATTTCTTCTTACCTCAACACTTAACATAAGGCTAATGCCCATGGAAATCCTTAGCCAAATTTCTTTCTTGCTAAGCTATCTAAAACTCACCCGAGACTAGGTTTTTCCAACACTTAGATATTTCTTCCTCCATCTTCTTACTTTCTTTACTTCCTTTTACAACTTTACTTTCACTCCTTAGTCTTTTCTTAGCATGCCTATTACTCACTTATGCTGGGAAAATAGAGTACGGGGTTTAAAATTACCTCCTCCCTAAGAAAATTTTGTCCTAAAAAATTGCTCGGACTTACTTATAATTAGGGTTTCATAACATCCTTTGGTTGTGAGACTTTATAAATTTCTTCTTTATTACGCTTCCGTTATGCTACTCAGACATTAATTTTGTTCATAATAAGTAATACTAGTATGTATGAACAACCTAGTCATAATAGTTCATTATACCTGTTACATCATCTGGTGACTCTTCCATTCCCTGCTAAGTCATGACATTCATTTTATTACTAGGGTGGTCCTGTTTCCCTTTCCTTTTCAATGCCACTGAGACCTTCTTTTCCCGTTTTCATACGTTTGAACTAACCTGCTAGCTGTGAAATCACTTTATGTGTCGACTGGACTTCTCGACCTAACGAAGGGCATTCTTCCTAGAATGTTCTGTCTGTCCGCCCTTAGAAGGAGATGTTCTTTCTACTATGATATTTTCCCAACTATGGCTTACCACACTTTACACATAGGTGTTTCTTAATCGTACTATTTTTTAGCTTATTAACAAGTTCAAACTTCGAGCTATTACCTAGACCATCAGCAGATCTGGACCTTTTCCTTTTGCCTTCTGCTAACTACTTATTCTTGTCTTTTCATACTCAATGTATCTTTGGTACTTTTCGAGCTCGTTGTTGCTCGTCTTTTCCCTTCCTTTTGTGATTACTTTGACTAGGGCTTTCTCAGTGTCACACCTTCTACCAGAATAGACTCCACATTTGGCATCAACCTCTGGGCGAACCTGCGAAACATTCTATCTTTCTTGTTGAGAGTCTATTCTTACCTTCGAAATTCCCGACTTCCCTTCCTGAAGTCTCACTTCCTGAGCCACTGGATCTTTATCTTTCACGTACTAGAATCCCCGTTCTTTTGAATCTTAGAGCTTCTAAAGGTAAGTTAGGGTCCCTGTCGTCGGTCTGCTTGCTTTGTCTACCACTTCTGCTTGACTTCTTCCTTTTATTTTGGTAGTACACATGCTAAGAACTCACTTAGGACTCATACTTATACATAAACTTTCCCTTTCTTCCCAAAATCTTATGCTCTAATACCAACTTGTCACTGAAGAAAATTGAACACGAGGATTTCCATGAGCAGCGAAAAGATCATTCCAAATTACAATCATATATGAACTTTACTAAATAGAAACATACGGTGATGTATTAATTATAGAAATTACAACATGATATATAAAAGATCAAGGACAAAAGCTACACACTTTTGTAGACTCATCGCCAAGCTCCTTGATCACGAACGCTCGAACACAGCAACACCCAAATGCTCGTCCAACATGACCGTTACACTGCACGAACACCACACACTCAAACTCAATGATCGCCTCGGTCACGAACACCCCAACAACACGAATGGCCTCTACATAACCTCTATAGTGTCGAATTGAGTATAACAGCACCGAGAAAGCTACCTTGGTATTCTCGGTGTGAGAATCCAGAGGGTGGGCTCTATGTTGACTTGGTTTAAGGCAGAAAACAGAGGAAATAACAATCGTGTAAACAACTGAGCAAGTGGGAGATGGCAGAACTATCGTATAGGTCGATGCCCAATCGTTTAGCAAAAGCTAAGAGATGGTCTAGCAAAAGCTATAAGATCGTCTAGCTCATCGCTTAGCTGAGTATCTATCACTTGCAAACACTCCACAATCGTTTACCTTACTCCAAGTTGTCACTTAGTAAATCCTATTTACTTGACAACTTCCCGTGAGAATATTTCCGAGAGAGGAAATCTCAAAAAATAATTTTTCAGAACTTACTCTTACTAAAATTAGGAAAACATTTTTCCTTTTATCTCATGGTTACCACGAAACCACCAATAACCTCCTACTCAATTGGTTATTAGAGAAAAAGAGTTAATTATCCAATAATTAATATTATTATAAATATAAATGATAACCAACTTATCATACTATATTTATAACCTATAGTTTTAATATTTCATCTCATGAAACATACAAACCATACCTTTTTTTTCTATTCCATAGCACTTAATGTTAGTCTCATTTATATTAATCCTCCACTTGATGTATCACATACACCATATCGATCATATCGTATATAATCGAATTACCTCTTGTCAATTTGAACATTTCAAATCAACACCAAGAACTAATCTTCAACTGAATCTATTGAGCTACCAAGAAGACCTTATGGACCTGTAACTCGAAGCTCCAACGATATGTGAATAACTGTCTAAAATTTTTAGTCATGGGATCCACCATCCGTTAACTGCCAGGCACTCCACTAAAGACCGACAGTTGAACTCTCCTTACCACAGATATATTATGTCTCTATGTTTACCAATCAGCAGTGCGACAAACCTTCACAGATCGCTCGTAAGTATAGCTCGGCCAATAACCATTATGCCTCTGTAGTTACATCTAATTCTTTAAGTACAACTGATCCCTCTAATCAACACAAGTCATAGTCCTACTATGACTGAGTCCTCTCTTCCAAAGAGAAGCTGTGGCCACTATGTTCAAGCCCCGTAATCAACCCTTAAGGGAGAAATCTCTCTACTTATTCCTGTTTCGAGAAAGGAGTGAATTCCATTTTGTGTATTGAGTTCCCAGCTCCTAAATCAGACAAGTCTTCAAAACGGTAGGCATGTTGAGTTGGAAACCTGGCCACTCTCACCCATGGGACCGCCCTCAAAGGGAGGAGTTCCCAAAACACTCAGGATTGAGGTCGTATCAACTACGGTCGTTTAGGTGAGATATAAGTCTCTAGTATCAATGGTGTTATATACCTGTCTCTTATACACATCTAGATGTGTATAAGAGACAGGTCTTATACAAACTCTTTGTATAGGACACCCCTATTCGCACGTCTCCACATGAATGGTCAGGATCTACCTGTAGTCTGTCTCTTATACACATCTAGATGTGTATAAGAGACAGACCCCTATTCGCACGTCTCCACATGAATGGTCAGGATCTACCTGTAGTAGTTTACAACACTTGAGACCTCTATAAAGCGGGTCGTATCCGTAGTGTCACCGGGATCAGGTATCCCACCTTAATCCTTATTCTACAGACATATTTAGGTTATCACTTAAGGCATGATCCACTTGTATATCACATATACATGCTTAAGTTTACATAAGATAACCATGGAGCTTTGTTTATTTGATATGAATAAATGCCAGAATAAAATAACAGTTATTTTATTCATCAAATAATGTGTATCATTACAAACAACGAGACTCCGGGAGAACTAGGACACCAATCCCAACAATCACACCCCGCTCTAGATTACCTTCTTAACCTAGAAAAAAATGTGACTGCAGCAATTGCAACTCTTTTACTGACACTTACTGCCTAACTAACTTGTTCAATCTGTCTTTAACCCTGGTATACATACATTTTCACATACATACTGCATAAATTACTCAACAGTTAACGCATTTACATTACAGGGTTTCATAACATCGTTCATACATACACTTATGTACATTATAACATAGTGAGCCCAACATACAACATTAGTCCCCGTATGAAAGACACATGTGTACTAACAATTACAGAGTCATCAATTCTTTCAACCTGTGTCTTTGAGTGGCAGAGCAGCAGCAGAGATGTCTTTTGGGGAGTGACCGCTACCTGGGGAGGAGGGGTGGAAAACATTTTGAAAACATGAGCTAGAATCCTAGTGAGTGACTAATTTTTAAAAACATAAGCATCATACATAAAACTGATAACAAAACTGAAAGATTTAACTGAAAACATAAACTGCATTCACATTAAACATTATAACATAGCAGATTATATCTATACATCACTGGACTATTCCTCAGTTGAGAGTGGCCCTCTTGCTCAACTCCCAATACTTGGCTTCTTTCCTGAGAGTGAACCCTCTTGTCCAACTCTCCATTATACTTAACTGCATTACTACTTAACTGAGAGAAGTAATCCTTTTGTCCAACTCTCCATACTACTGTATTTCTCACATCTCACACAGAGAGGATTTCCTTCTTGCATTGACCCCATCTGTTAGCTAGTAATTATTTCAACAAACAAACACATATTGTCAAAATATACTTTATTTACCACATTGTAAATAAAACATATGTACAAGAAAGTAATTTCAACTAAGCATTTTCAAATAGAAATAACATAGTATGCATTTCTCTATGTCTCTAGGGCTTTTCCCTTTCCTTTATCCTCTTTTCTCATCTGACGGCAATTTCATTTGTAATGACCAAATTCTCTGCAATTGTAGCACACCTTCGCTTCTCCATAACATCGTCCAAAGTGATACCGCCTACAGTTCGAACACCATGGCCCCTGAGTAACACTCGCTATGGATTGTTTGGGAATGTGCACTCCTGTATAGGTTCCATCTTTGTCTTTTGCTTTCCAGAGTTGGTCTTACTTATATTCTTCTTTGAAACCCCTAAGGAAATTTTCTGACTTCTTTCCCTCCACTCCTCGGGTTCCACTTCTGTTGACCCTTTTAGACTAGCCTCCACCCGCATTGTCGTTTCCAATAATTTTGGAAATTCTCGTCTATTAGCACTAACGGTTATGGGTGTCCATATCTCGGCTCGCAGCCTCCTTTTGAACCTTATACATCTTTTATCTTCGTCCTCAATTATGCTGGTGGTATATTTGCTAAGCTCTATATACTTCTGCTCATACTCGGCTACCGATGATGAGCCTTGTACGAAGTCCAGAAATTCATTTTGCTTTGCGTCGCAAAATGTTTGAAGATAGAATTTTTCAGGGAAGACCTTATCAAATTCCTCCCAAGTAATTTCTTCCCCTGTTATTCTTCTGCTCTCAAACATATGCCACTACTCCTTAGCTTTTTTTTTTTTTTTTTTAAATAGAAAGGTAGCTAATGTTACCTTTCTATCTTCAGGGCATCGCATTACCCTGAAACATTTCTCTACTGTCACGAACCAAGCCTTTGCATCTTTTGCGTTCGTTGTTCCTTCAAAGATTGTGGCCCCTAATGCCTTCAGTCGTTCAATGCCAAAATGCTTTTCGGGTTCTACTGACACTTCTCCTAAACTTTTTGCCAAATATCGAGCAAATTTCCCTAGTAGTTGCTCGTCCCCTTTTGCCCTTGCTTGCGGGTGACTTGATCCACCCTGGTCTTCCTCCATCGTTTTCGAGGTAGAACCATGAGTCCCTACTGGTTGCTTGTGCGATCTGCCACTTTTTCGAGGCATGATTCCTATAATATGTCACACATCAGACGTATTATAGTATCACCATGCTTCAACCTAACATACCCTTTTCCAAAAATCTTATGCTCTGATACCAACTTGTCACACCCCCTCCTGGGTTTTACCTCTTACCCAAAATGAGGCATGAAGACAATAGATATCACTCTTTCAGGACATCCATTGCCCACTCTTGCTAGTTTTCTCTAAAACAATTAATTTTGCAATGGAAAACTTAAATAAAATAACTGGAATTGCAACTTGTTTAGGAAACCAGTTTACACATTTTAAATAAGTTTTACAACAGTAGTTCCATCTCGACTACAAACTTTAATCTAGTAACCATCTAACTCGTGGCAGACCTTAACCACTTCCCGCAACCTGGACCCTTCTGCTACTGATAACTTGTAGAAATACAAGTTATTTATACTGTTTTATTTAGATATTGTGGCCACAAGAAAGGAAAGTTGCGTCAATTATATGGAAATTAGGTAAGAAATGCGAGAATTATAAATTGTCATCAATACACCCACTGACACCATTGCGATGGTAGAAAAGAATATTTCAAGTCTATTTTGCAAGAAATCAAGTCACCGTATGCGTTCATGGCTCAAGATAAAAAGAACAACGCATCTACGTCGCATTGCGCCCATCATTCAGGAATGAATAGACAATCAATGTAATGACTATGCATGCGACAATCGATCAAGAGCTAAGCCATTAACACAATCTCAACCGCATGCGGTAATAAAAAAAACAACACCGCATGCGAGCAAATAATCGAAGATGTAAAGAGCAACGCAATTGCGGAGGATTCTGACACGTGTACAGCTGACCGTTGTGCATTTCTGAAGGGATTGATTGCGTAACAGAAGGAATATTCACTCCACCATTTCCGGAACTGCCTTAACAATACAGTGGGGACCATAATGCAAAGAGTCAAAGCTTAGCCTATAAATAGCTCTGGCCATTCCACTGAGAAAATATGATGGAATACAGAGAAAAGTGTATATACTGATCTGAGAGAGAGACTGGTTGAGCGACTAATCAGAGTAGATGCAAGAAGAATTAAGAGACAAGGCCAAAAGATGAGTCTCAGGGCAAGAATCCTTCCGATCCCCGCCGTTTAAGCTCTGTACGAAAGTCATTTCTACTGGACGAGCAAGACTGAAAGGGAAGCTCTTCTCTTCATCCACTCCACACGTCGGTAGGCAAATCCACCATCCAGATCTGTGTCAAGACGTTGACACTCTTCTGTATTTGTTTCTATCTCTTTTCATCACTTGTACTCATCTTCTTAGTCTATCATTCACACCTTCTATCATACGCTTAATTCTATAATTAAATGTTATGATCATTTTCATCTCCATCTCTTTTCCTATTTCTTTTCATCCATATTTCACTTTCTCCACGATATTTTCTTAATCCCTTGAATAATTAGCAACAATCGAGCAAATGAATTAATTGGGTTAAGGAAATAATTATGTTTAGTCAAGGCATGCTAGACAGTATCTTTACCTGTGAGAGCATAAGTAAAGATGTCATTCCGCCTATCGAGAGAGGGTTGGAAGAATGCGTTAACTAAAGCGAGAAGTACTTCAAAGATGGAAGAAACCTTGCAATCACCACGTTCATCCCTGTTTCATCATAGAGATATGGGAACGCGGCCGATCACCGAGAGGTGTACGCGAAGGGAAAGCTGAACCTTAGTTGTATCTTTAACCCAATTAACAAACTTGGGATGTTTGTACTAATTATTCTTTCTCTTTCTGATTCATCCATTAAGCCTTGCCCTCGCATACCACAATCCTTTGTATAAACTTCACAGTCAGTCTCGAACTCAGCATCATGTATATCATGTATCTTGTATCTCGCATCATGTTAGCTTAGGTTTATTTTTATCGCAATTTATTTTATTACCGCAACTTTAGTTTATCTGCACAATTTTACTTTACTATAATTTACATTCCTATATAAATACACTCTTTATTAATTGTAAAAACTGGTCCATATATCACGAATGTAACACATTAACGACAACAATCCCTGTATTCGACCTCGGATTACTCTGAGAAACTTGTGTTGGAATTATACTTAGTTTTAGCGCAAGGAAACTTGTGACAATGCATAGCAAACTACAAGCATTTCATTAATAACGCATACATTTAGAAGTAGTATCACATAAAATGTGCATAAGTAGCAACACAACATAAGATTACATTTTGCGTTACAAGTTTATGGCAACATGAGCTTGTAGCACATCATCATGCATGCACATTACATTCACCATCACTAGTCAACAAGTTTATGGCGCAGTTATCGGGGACATGAACTTGTTCATTCATTCACATTCATATTTGTCCACATGCTGTAAGATAAGATAAGATATAAAATTAAGTCCAATAACTACCTGCAAGGAAGATATGAAAATAAAACATGAGCTTTGAAGTCTAGTGTGTGGAATCACATTTTTATAAGTCTATTTCAACTTATAAACATCTCAACATATCATAATATGAGGTTACTATGCAAACCTCCATCCTGAATGAAGCCTTTCACAACCCTACCTACACACACCGTAGATAGTTAACATTTCACATTTAAACCATTCACAACCTTATTTGCACATAAATCCCCCTCTTATGAGCTCAGAAGCTAGGCCCGCCAGTCTTCTGATCATTCCATGCAAAGTTCCTCCCACAGGCTCAGGAACTAGACTTCTCGGTCCCCTGACCATCCGTTGAGATTCCATCTCGTGCTTATGAGCTAGTTGACCCCCCTGACTATCTTGATCCCATGCTCTCCTCATGGTGACAAACATTCATTCATAACAATAGCATATAATTCAGAATATACTAAAAGACTAAAATAAGAAACCACTCACAGTGATCTGTTGGGATTGCTCTTCCCTCCCAGTTTACCCGATTTCCCTTGGCCTCCTGTTGAACCCTAATTCAGATTCACTTTGGAGCTTAGATTTCTAATTATTCCAAACCATATCTCAAGACACTTCCTTCTACAAATATGTTTTGAAATTCTTTAAACAGCTTACATTAAAGTTTGGCCCTGAGAATCCCTCTCGAAAATTCGGAGTCTCAAGTTTTCTCCACTTGGCCTGACTGTCTCTTTTCCTATGAACACCTCTCGGTTCCCTTTAATTTTGACAGTCTTACACTTAAAATTTTCTCATAGAAGCCCTCAAACAGAAACTATGTTCAATTTAAAAGCTTTTGGTTCAAGAATCACCTAATTTGCACGTGTAGTTTGGAAGAACTTCTCGTTTGAACTTAGTGCTATTGTCTTTCCACACAACCTGCACAACCCCTACGTCCTTTGCTTTGATCAATGCACGGATCAACGCAACCCTTCATCTGCTCGATGTAAGGTTTCCCCCGAATTTCTCTCAACCTCTCCTTTTAAGTGATTCTTGAAGTGAAAATTTTTTTGTGAACTTAATGAAGTCCTTGGCCCTATTTATAGGCGTTCCCACTTCACCTGGTGTTGACACCTCCTGCTTCCTACATGCCAAGCATCCACTACTCGGGTTGCCAACGTCCTCCTTTGCCACCACCAGCTTAAAGTGTCTACCTCTTCTTCATCCAGCTCAACCTATTCAGTTTGCATGCCTTTTCCTTTGCCCAGCTCAAATTGCATGGACTTCAGACATCCCTTTGATTGCCATATGTCCGGTTAAGTTCTTGAGCCCATAGCTCTCTCATCACCGCATGCCTTTCATTATCGCAAGTCACAATCCCAGGTGCATACGTTCAATAATGTCACCGCATGTGTCACTAGCGCTAACCTTGTCATATAAGCCCACATGCTCTTGGATGTCTTTGACACATTGTTCATCCTTAGCGCATCGCACATCTTCAATGCATAGTTAAGTCCAGCACAACATCTCTTCTCGGCCATAACTCCTAGTCAATAGCCCTATGCACTCAACATGCTTCTTGCGTCCACTTAGCCACATGCATTCTACTGTCTTCCTCGAGGCAAATACTTAGTCCACAAGACCGTATTCTCATGCTTAGCCTTATGACTAACGCATACTCTATAGATTATCGCAAAGCAACGTCAAGGCCTAAGGCTTGCTTTGCCCTCACCTAACTTCTTGCTAGTGCATACCTCATGACTAACGCAAGCATGCCCTTGCCTGCCAATGCGCATAGCCGAGTGCACAAGACCAACGCATCTAACCTCGCAAGCCTTGTATACCGCAAGCCCCATCAACACATAGATACTACACTATGTGCCCATCATAGATTGACGCATCGTCTATCTCATCGTATAGCTCTTGTAATCATCGCTCACTGCCTCAGCGCACTGTTAGAGTATATCAACAAGTAGCACAAGCAACAAGGATCAATAAGCACTCTATTTCATTAAATTTGGCAGTAACTAAAGCATGCTCATACTAAAACAAGAGGGTTTCAAGCCATACCTTTGTAGAACATCTTCAAATCTCGGTTTTCAGCTACAAACTTCTCCAAATCTTGTTGTAGACCCCCTCAAGATCTTCCCCACTATTCTCTTGGAGCTTTAGATTAAGTTGTGGGACTCAAAATAAGCTTGAATGAAAGGAACTTGGAGAAGAGCTCACTACTTCAACCCATTTGAAAAACAACTTCTAATAACGGCTCAATCAAATGTTTGTTTTAACCATGACTAGTAAGTTAACCCTTCACAGGTTCTTCCTAATAACGACTCAGTCAAATGTTTGTTTTACCCTCGAGATTACCTCTTGTTTCTTAAGTCCCACTGATCTTTTAATAAACAATTGATTTGTGATCCAATCAACAAACCGAGTCCCTCTCGGGCCAATGAGAAAGTGGGACCCCCTTGTTCAAAACCTGGAGTTAGCACTTAAGGGAACGACCTCTCTACTATCCCTAAAGCAAGTAGGAGTGAATTCCTTCTTGCACCCTATGTCTCTAACTATCTAACCGGTCTTACCCCTAAAATGGAGGTTTATTGAGCCGACGATGTTGAGCCAACGCTCACCTATGAAAATCTAAGGATAATTTTGAATAAACAGGAGTTCATAGTTAGCTTAGGATTAAGGTCAAGTTACCTAGGTCATCGCTTTGAAATAGTCAGTCTTAAATAGTAAACAACGTTATAAAGTAAGAGTAACTGATTTCATGGACCGATCTTGTACAAACCCATTTGCACAGAACGCCCCCACTTCTCATGACATAACATGTATGAATTAGGATCACTTCGTTTGTAGCACTTTACAACTCTTTGTAACAACTACAGAGTAGGCTGCATCCAATAGTGTTACCAAAATAAGGCACCCAACCTTATTCATATATTATAGATCATTTTGACTATTTACTCGAACCTGATCCACTTTTATGTCTCCACATAAAGTTCGAGTACTCATGTGATAATTTATAGGTCTTTTAGGTTTATTGGATTTCATATATTCAATAACAACTTATTGAATTGTTAGAATAAGTTTTATTGCTTACAAACCACGAGTTTTAGGACATAAAACCCAACAAACTCTCACTTGGACTAAAACTCCAGTAGTAACTCATATATACGAATATATAAGACTGAGTTTTTGAATTTTATAGAGATATACAATAAACTTGGGCATCACATACCTATGGTTTACCATTCGGTATCACATACTCGGTATTTCTCCCACTTGCCCTAGGTTATTAACCTTGTATTCCTAGTCTTACTACGTGATTCTCAAACACTTTAGCCGAGAGAATTATTGTAAACATGTTAGTGTATAATAGACTTATTATTAAACTATATGGGGAATGCATCTTATTCTTAATAATGACCAGGATGTCATACTTTCCTACCACTAGATTGAGATACTCTCAACTCTTTGAGTAAGACGCATCTGGCTTGTCTTAACAACTCTTGTTAACAGTGTTAATAGATCTAGATCTAGAAATCTTTAAACGTTCATACTTTGATCTAATTGATTTTTACCGTTTTAAATATATGAATATTTGCAAATGGCTTTTATCTAGCTTGATTCTTAACAGACGTTGCTATGAGATAGAACAAACATAATTTTCGAAAATAAACATTTCATTTACAACAAAAATATATACATTTTTTTCTTTACAAGATAACAAAAGCAAGTAAATCATCAGACAACAACATCTCCCACTAATTAAGCTGAGTAAGCGATCCTTAGGAACTAGTTTACCTATTTTGCTTTCTTTACTCTCTTCTCAGCAAGGTATTAAGGGCAGTTTCTCTTCTAGTGCCCTTCTTCATTACAGTAGAAACAATTTTCTTTGTCTACAACGTTGTTCTTGCCTTTCTTTCCAGCGGGTTTCATCTTCCCTTTCCCTTTGCTCTTCTTATAAGGAATACTCTTACTCTGTGAAGAGGAAGCAACATCAAACTTTTTGGAAGGCGTTCCTCTCTTCTCAATAGTAGTAACATTTACTTCTGATTCCAAACCTTTAGTTCTCAACATAGTCTGGTAAGCTTATAGCTCATTCAGCAAAGTAGTCAAACTATATTCAATTTTATTCATGAGTGCATTCGTGCAAAACTGCAGAAAACTCTTCGGAAGAGATTCTAGAATAAAACTGACTTGACTTCTCTCGTAAACAACAGCGCCGTTTACTTCCGCCACATTAAAATGGACCATCATGTCCAGGATATGTTCACAAACAGAGGCCCCTCTTTCATGCGACAGTTGTAAATGTACTTTATAGCATCATGCCTTAGGGAGAAGGACGGTTGGCCAAACATCCCTCGTATAGATTCCATAATCTCTTCAGCAGTACCTATATCCTCATGTTTCTTCGCCAAAACATCAAATTTGCTGGGGAGGATATAAGTATGAGCTTTATCATTTGCCCTAATCCATCTATCATATGCATTCCGAACAGTTCGATTTGTGTTAAAACTCGGAACGGGAGGACAATCTTCTGTTAAGACGAACAGTAAATCGTCTATCACCAGTATAATATTCAAATTTGATTTCTAGGTTGCATAAATCCCCAATCATTTTATCAGACGCCAACAATTATACTAGTGAACTTGTCATTCTGAAATTATAAACAAATTCTATAAATGAATTACTTTTTAAATCTAATCAAGTTTTAGCAAAGTAATAATACACCCAAAATTGTTTTTGCAATGATACTTCAGCAAGATATTCTTGACTAAATACTATCTCTAGAATAACTCATATTCCAATAGTTATTTAGCTACCACTTTTGGTTAGAAATCATTAACACTTTAATAATTTTGTAAGTGCAACCCTTCGTTTTCAGATATCAGAGGTCGGCCCCAACTATGGTACTAAAATGAAAAGTCAAGGTTGGGAATGGACCTAAGAAATCCTATCCATTTCTAGAGTTTGAGTTGTTTTGAATCCTATGTTACAACCCTCAGTGGGGATAGCCGTCGTTAAACGACTAGCAAAGGGCCGCTTAAAGCAAACCAACAAGTGCAACATAGGAATCTCACGATCCAAACTAACGAAAGAGACTACAAGATATATTGACACGTATCCTTCACCCACTTACTATAAACAACTTCCCCCGTTTACCTTGTTATTGACCCATATAAACACCTTTCATATGGAGGTCACTCCCAGGGTGACATGAAGCGTCATATGAATCTCATGGTATAAACTATGTAGAGACGTGGCAGTTGAAACCTATATATCATAGAATAGATTTATGTTTGAACAACTTCCCCTTATTCACCAAAATCTAGATTTATGCTAAAAAATACTTTCCGTATGGAGGTCACTCCCAGGGTGACACGAAGTACCACTTAAATCTGGATTGTGAACTCTTAGGAACGTGAGAGCTAAAAATAACGTATCGTAAATGTTATCAATCTCCCACTGAAGTGTTCTATTAGATGGGTAAATTTATACTTAGGTTCATTTCGGCTAAACAAACTACCCTGAGTTTATGTGGTTTATCCAAGTATAAAACTTATAAATGGATTTCGATGTCTAGATGATAAACCGTTTTATTACCTCACATCCCTCACGTATTGCTCATAAAATCGATTAATAACACTCAATAATTCTGTCATAATCCCTAGGTAGGAGGTGTTCCATAGACCGTCAACTTAAATACCCCTAGCCTTAGACAGGATTATATACCGGTTGAGTTTGTAACCCGAGTTTTACAAGTTTAACGATCTATTTTAACTATTAAAACGAGTGGTTAACCTATGTGAGCATGCAGCTGTTCTTTGTTATAGATTTTAAACGTCTAACCCAATTTTATAACAGCTTACAAAACTTTAGACATGCTAAACATCCACAACATATATCAAAGGCATTCAATATTTAATATAACAATTATATTAAATAAAAGAAACCTTAAACATGCATACTATATATTATAACAGATTATAACATATACGTAATACATATAATATGCTTCTTATGTGGAATTTTAAATCTACATGGCATACTGTATGCTCATACAAAATTTCTTTAATTATAACATACATCAAATGCATAAATAATTAAACACAAACTGATATAGTTTTAGTTTTGGCATAAACAAGCAAACAAAAGCCTAATTGTTACAAAATAGCAAGAAACAACTTCAAAACTGCTTCTGGACCACTCGAAATGCTTTAAACCAAACCCAAATAGCTTGAATGAACTAGAATAGTCTAAATCGGACCAGCCAAAAACCTTTTGAGGCTGAATCGAACAGAACCTCAAGAAAATCGATCGAACCGGCTGCTCTCGCTCCATGCTCGAAATCTCACTGAGGCTCATTGTGTAGCGCTAATGACTATCGTCTAACGCGATCGTTTAGTGTCTGACTGATCGTGTAGCACCATCATTCTAGTGCTGGACCAAGCTACACGATCGCTTAGTGTCTTCCATCTATCGTGTATCACCATTGTCTAGCGCCGGACAAAGCTACACGATCACCTAGTGTCTTCTATCTATCGTGTATTGCCATCATCTAGCACCGGACAAAGCTACACGATCGTGTAGTGCTATCGTATAGCGTCTCTACCCATCGTTCAGCGCCTGCGCAAAACTACACGATCGTGTAGTGCTCTCGTATAACACCTTTACACATTGTTTAATGTGCGCAGCTACACGATCGTCTAGCGCACAACACTTCAATGCCCAGTGCCCATAGCTAAACGATCGTCTAGCGTTTCTTTACATTGTTCAGCATCCGTAGCTACACGATCTTCTAGCATTTATACCTCATTGACGATATTTGAGCAGAGGCTGAAAAACTGGAATCTGCAGCTCGACCTTCTTCACTTATTTCTTCAATTACGTCTTAATTTCAAATCTAATGGCTCCAAATAAATTACAAACACTTGAAAACACATATAAGCTCATCAAACAAGAGCCAATTACAAATTTAATCAAGAAATCAAAGAGAAATAAAATGCCAAAACACATAAAACCATATCAGTGCACCATGTTCATATAACTCATGAAAAACACCCACCACACCAAAATTAAACCAAATTGAATCCTTAAATAATACTTTGATACCAATTGTTAGAGTATATCAGCAAGTAGTAGAAGCAAGGATCAATAAGCACTCTAATTCATTAATTTTGGCAGTAACTAAAGCATGCTCATACTAAAGCAAGAGGGTTTCAAGTCATACCTTTGTAGAACTTCTTCAAATCTCGATTTTCATCTGCAAACTTCTCCAAATCTCACTGTAGACCACCTCAAGATCTTCCCAACTATTCTTTGGGAGTTTTTGATGAGTTGTAGGACTCAAAATAAGCTTGAATGAAAGAAACTTGGAGAAGAGCTCACTGCTTCAACCCACTTGAAGAACAACTTCTTCAACCCGAATTTTTCAGCAAAAAATTTATAGATGCATGCCTCAATTCCACTCCAATCTTCTTTATTTATTGCAGGCTTTCATGCAAAGAAGATGGTTGCATGAGATGTAGCTCGTGCTTGGAGTTATTGAAGCCAAAATAGGTGGGTTTTGTGTGAGTAAGTTAAAGGCTTAATGGAAAAAAACTAAAATTCCATTTTTGTGTTTTTCAAATTTTTTCAAATTTTCAAATGATTTCAAAAATCAATTTGATTCCAAACAATTGAAAATATTATTAATTTTACAAAATTATTTTTCTAATAAAATTAATAAATAATTATTTAAATAATTTAATTAATTCTAATTAATTTAATATCAA